>NW_026061998.1:160000-161716 GCF_023897955.1 Schistocerca gregaria | reverse complement strand
CCGACTTCCCTTACCTACATTATTCTATCGACTAGAGGCTCTTCACCTTGGAGACCTGCTGCGGATATGGGTACGAACCGGCGCGACACCTCCACGTGGCCCTCTCCCGGATTTTCAAGGTCCGAGGGGAAGATCGGGACACCGCCGCAACTGCGGTGCTCTTCGCGTTCCAAACCCTATCTCCCTGCTAGAGGATTCCAGGGAACTCGAACGCTCATGCAGAAAAGAAAACTCTTCCCCGATCTCCCGACGGCGTCTCCGGGTCCTTTTGGGTTACCCCGACGAGCATCTCTAAAAGAGGGGCCCGACTTATATCGGTTCCGCTGCCGGGTTCCGGAATAGGAACCGGATTCCCTTTCGCCCAACGGGGGCCAGCACAAAGTGCATCATGCTATGACGGCCCCCATCAACATCGGATTTCTCCTAGGGCTTAGGATCGACTGACTCGTGTGCAACGGCTGTTCACACGAAACCCTTCTCCGCGTCAGCCCTCCAGGGCCTCGCTGGAGTATTTGCTACTACCACCAAGATCTGCACCGACGGCGGCTCCAGGCAGGCTCACGCCCAGACCCTTCTGCGCCCACCGCCGCGACCCTCCTACTCGTCAGGGCTTCGCGGCCGGCCGCGAGGACCGGCCATGACTGCCAGACTGACGGCCGAGTATAGGCACGACGCTTCAGCGCCATCCATTTTCAGGGCTAGTTGCTTCGGCAGGTGAGTTGTTACACACTCCTTAGCGGATTCCGACTTCCATGGCCACCGTCCTGCTGTCTTAAGCAACCAACGCCTTTCATGGTTTCCCATGAGCGTCGATTCGGGCGCCTTAACTCGGCGTTTGGTTCATCCCACAGCGCCAGTTCTGCTTACCAAAAGTGGCCCACTTGGCACTCCGATCCGAGTCGTTTGCTCGCGGCTTCAGCATATCAAGCAAGCCGGAGATCTCACCCATTTAAAGTTTGAGAATAGGTTGAGGTCGTTTCGGCCCCAAGGCCTCTAATCATTCGCTTTACCGGATGAGACTCGTACGAGCACCAGCTATCCTGAGGGAAACTTCGGAGGGAACCAGCTACTAGATGGTTCGATTAGTCTTTCGCCCCTATACCCAGCTCCGACGATCGATTTGCACGTCAGAATCGCTACGGACCTCCATCAGGGTTTCCCCTGACTTCGTCCTGGCCAGGCATAGTTCACCATCTTTCGGGTCCCAACGTGTACGCTCTAGGTGCGCCTCACCTCGCAATGAGGACGAGACGCCCCGGGAGTGCGGAGGCCGCCGCCCCGTGAAGGGCGGGGAAGCCCCATCCTCCCTCGGCCCGCGCAAGGCGAGACCTTCACTTTCATTACGCCTTTAGGTTTCGTACAGCCCAATGACTCGCGCACATGTTAGACTCCTTGGTCCGTGTTTCAAGACGGGTCGTGAAATTGTCCAAAGCTGAAGCGCCGCTGACGGGAGCGATTATTCCGCCCGAGAGCATCCCGAGCCAACAGCGGCGCGGGTCCGGGGCCGGGCCAGGTAGGTCCGTCATCCGGGAAGAACCGCGCGCGCTTGCCGGGAGCCCGAGCGCCCAAAGGGGCGAATCGACTCCTCCAGATATACCGCCGAGCAGCCAGCCAGGACACCGGGGCTCTGCCCAACAGACGCGAACCGAGGCCCGCGGAAGGACAGGCTGCGCACCCGGGCCGTAGGCCGGCACCCAGCGGGTCGCGACGTCCTAC
>NW_026061998.1:152500-155000 GCF_023897955.1 Schistocerca gregaria | reverse complement strand
ACAACGACACCAGAGATTCCGAGCAGTGAACTATGTTAGGCAAAGGGACAACGTGGGTTAGGTTAAGGGACAACGTGGGTTAGGTTAAGGGACAACGTGGGTTAGGTTAAGGGACAACGTGGGTTAGGTTAAGGGACAACGTGGGTTAGGTTAAGGGACAACGTGGGTTAGGTTAAGGGACAACGTGGGTTAGGTTAAGGGACAACGTGGGTTAGGTTAAGGGACAACGTGGGTTAGGTTAAGGGACAACGTGGGTTAGGTTAAGGGACAACGTGGGTTAGGTTAAGGGACAACGTGGGTTAGGTTAAGGGACAACGTGGGTTAGGTTAAGGGACAACGTGGGTTAGGTTAAGGGACAACGTGGGTTAGGTTAAGGGACAACGTGGGTTAGGTTAAGGGACAACGTGGGTTAGGTTAAGGGACAACGTGGGTTAGGTTAAGGGACAACGTGGGTTAGGTTAAGGGACAACGTGGGTTAGGTTAAGGGACAACGTGGGTTAGGTTAAGGGACAACGTCGGTTAGGTTAAGGGACAACGTCGGTTAGGTTAAGGGACAACGTCGGTTAGGTTAAGGGACAACGTCGGTTAGGTTAAGGGACAACGTCGGTTAGGTTAAGGGACAACGTCGGTTAGGTTAAGGGACAACGTGGGTTAGGTTAAGGGACAACGTGGGTTAGGTTAAGGGACAACTTGAGTTAGGTTAAGGGACAACTTGGGTTAGGTTAAGGGACAAATTGAGTTAGGTTAAGGGACAAATTGAGTTAGGTTAAGGGACAAATTGAGTTAGGTTAAGGGACAACTTGAGTTAGGTTAAGGGACAAATTGAGTTAGGTTAAGGGACAAATTGAGTTAGGTTAAGGGACAAATTGAGTTAGGTTAAGGGACAACTTGAGTTAGGTTAAGGGACAACTTGAGTTAGGTTAAGGGACAACTTGAGTTAGGTTAAGGGACAACTTGAGTTAGGTTAAGGGACAACTTGAGTTAGGTTAAGGGACAACTTGAGTTAGGTTAAGGGACAACTTGAGTTAGGTTAAGGGACAACTTGAGTTAGGTTAAGGGACAACTTGAGTTAGGTTAAGGGACAACTTGAGTTAGGTTAAGGGACAACTTGAGTTAGGTTAAGGGACAACTTGAGTTAGGTTAAGGGACAACTTGAGTTAGGTTAAGGGACAACTTGAGTTAGGTTAAGGGACAACTTGAGTTAGGTTAAGGGACAACTTGAGTTAGGTTAAGGGACAAATTGAGTTAGGTTAAGGGACAAATTGAGTTAGGTTAAGGGACAACTTGAGTTAGGTTAAGGGACAACTTGAGTTAGGTTAAGGGACAAATTGAGTTAGGTTAAGGGACAACTTGAGTTAGGTTAAGGGACAACTTGAGTTAGGTTAAGGGACAACTTGAGTTAGGTTAAGGGACAACTTGAGTTAGGTTAAGGGACAACTTGAGTTAGGTTAAGGGACAACTTGAGTTAGGTTAAGGGACAACTTGAGTTAGGTTAAGGGACAACTTGAGTTAGGTTAAGGGACAACTTGAGTTAGGTTAAGGGACAAATTGAGTTAGGTTAAGGGACAAATTGAGTTAGGTTAAGGGACAAATTGAGTTAGGTTAAGGGACAAATTGAGTTAGGTTAAGGGACAACTTGAGTTAGGTTAAGGGACAACGTGGGTTAGGTTAAGGGACAAATTGAGTTAGGTTAAGGGACAACTTGAGTTAGGTTAAGGGACAACTTGAGTTAGGTTAAGGGACAACTTGAGTTAGGTTAAGGGACAACTTGAGTTAGGTTAAGGGACAACTTGAGTTAGGTTAAGGGACAACTTGAGTTAGGTTAAGGGACAACTTGAGTTAGGTTAAGGGACAACTTGAGTTAGGTTAAGGGACAACTTGAGTTAGGTTAAGGGACAACTTGAGTTAGGTTAAGGGACAACTTGAGTTAGGTTAAGGGACAACTTGAGTTAGGTTAAGGGACAACTTGAGTTAGGTTAAGGGACAACTTGAGTTAGGTTAAGGGACAACTTGAGTTAGGTTAAGGGACAACTTGAGTTAGGTTAAGGGACAACTTGAGTTAGGTTAAGGGACAACTTGAGTTAGGTTAAGGGACAAATTGAGTTAGGTTAAGGGACAAATTGAGTTAGGTTAAGGGACAAATTGAGTTAGGTTAAGGGACAAATTGAGTTAGGTTAAGGGACAAATTGAGTTAGGTTAAGGGACAAATTGAGTTAGGTTAAGGGACAAATTGAGTTAGGTTAAGGGACAAATTGAGTTAGGTTAAGGGACAAATTGAGTTAGGTTAAGGGACAAATTGAGTTAGGTTAAGGGACAAATTGAGTTAGGTTAAGGGACAAATTGAGTTAGGTTAAGGGACAACTTGAGTTAGGTTAAGGGACAAATTGAGTTAGGTTAAGGGACAAATTGAGTTAGGTTAAGGGACAAATTGAGTTAGGTTAAGGGACAAATTGAGTTAGGTTAAGCGATAATCTGGTACAGCCACAGTTAGGTTAAGCGA
>NW_026061998.1:140000-142500 GCF_023897955.1 Schistocerca gregaria | reverse complement strand
GCGTGCGCCCACGCAGCGCGCGGCCAACACGCCGGGCGGCCCCCCTTCACCGGCCGGGAACAGTCCCACCAAGCCACCGCCGCGTATCGCTTCATACCCACATGGGCCTAGTCACGCGTGTGGATGTGGCGGGTACCGCTGAAACAACCGGTTAATAGCTGTACCGATCGTCGCCATCACAGATTCACCTCCAGCGTGAACAACCGCTCAACAACGGATTTCCAGTTCATTTGCGTATCTTCGGCAGTAAACGTAGATGTCCACCTACATTTGCGAATTCAACAATTCTTGCATGCCAGGATGTCATGTGTCACGACACGCTACATCAGACCACATACACACTGCGACATGTGCAGAAGAGAACACGTGGAAGGTGGCCCGCGCACGTATGCGATGTACCTTCCGCGATCCACTGTCAACCGGCATCTGCGGCATGTCCCAGATATGGAACGCGGTCCACCAGGGTAGCACTTTGTGTGAGGCAATACGACAAAGTCGGAATACACGCGTCACTACATCAGACGGCTCACGCTGACCTGACCTGACCTGACTCACCGCACCACCACCCCCAGCGACCCAGGGTGACATACAATGCGTTCGTACGTTCCTCCCACACGCCTCTACGGCGTACCACAGTGCAACCTAGCTGTTATTGGGAGACGAGACAAGTAGCATCAAGCACAACATATGGAAATTGAGATTCGACACCGTTGGGCACAGCCAGCGTACGGTCACACGTATCACACTACTTCACTCTGTACGTAACGACCGATGATCGGTACAGCGTGTGGGTTACGCGTACGACATCAGCGGACAATGGACACAGACCATACCACGACGTACACTGAGGGCGTCGACATCTGAATGCAACTGAACAGCTGCGAGGCTCATTTAACACTCAAACGCCAGACCGACCAGCTTGAGAGGACAGAGACACAAAGAGGGGGACAGAGGGGGACAGAGGGGGGGGAGGGGGGGGGTCGGCGATATAGTCCTATTGCAGTACAATTGACAGTGGATAGCAGGAATATGTGGAAAGTAAGCAACACTCGCAAGACATCTACATGAGGATAACAACGACACCAGAGATTCCGAGCAGTGAACTATGTTAGGCAAAGGGACAACGTGGGTTAGGTTAAGGGACAACGTGGGTTAGGTTAAGGGACAACGTGGGTTAGGTTAAGGGACAACGTGGGTTAGGTTAAGGGACAACGTGGGTTAGGTTAAGGGACAACGTGGGTTAGGTTAAGGGACAACGTGGGTTAGGTTAAGGGACAACGTGGGTTAGGTTAAGGGACAACGTGGGTTAGGTTAAGGGACAACGTCGGTTAGGTTAAGGGACAACGTGGGTTAGGTTAAGGGACAACGTGGGTTAGGTTAAGGGACAACGTGGGTTAGGTTAAGGGACAACGTGGGTTAGGTTAAGGGACAACGTCGGTTAGGTTAAGGGACAACGTGGGTTAGGTTAAGGGACAACGTGGGTTAGGTTAAGGGACAACGTGGGTTAGGTTAAGGGACAACGTGGGTTAGGTTAAGGGACAACGTGGGTTAGGTTAAGGGACAACGTGGGTTAGGTTAAGGGACAACGTGGGTTAGGTTAAGGGACAACGTGGGTTAGGTTAAGGGACAACGTGGGTTAGGTTAAGGGACAACTTGAGTTAGGTTAAGGGACAACTTGAGTTAGGTTAAGGGACAACTTGAGTTAGGTTAAGGGACAACTTGAGTTAGGTTAAGGGACAACTTGAGTTAGGTTAAGGGACAACTTGAGTTAGGTTAAGGGACAACTTGAGTTAGGTTAAGGGACAACTTGAGTTAGGTTAAGGGACAACTTGAGTTAGGTTAAGGGACAACTTGAGTTAGGTTAAGGGACAAATTGAGTTAGGTTAAGGGACAAATTGAGTTAGGTTAAGGGACAAATTGAGTTAGGTTAAGGGACAAATTGAGTTAGGTTAAGGGACAAATTGAGTTAGGTTAAGGGACAAATTGAGTTAGGTTAAGGGACAAATTGAGTTAGGTTAAGGGACAACTTGAGTTAGGTTAAGGGACAAATTGAGTTAGGTTAAGGGACAACTTGAGTTAGGTTAAGGGACAACTTGAGTTAGGTTAAGGGACAACTTGAGTTAGGTTAAGGGACAACTTGAGTTAGGTTAAGGGACAACTTGACTTAGGTTAAGGGACAACTTGAGTTAGGTTAAGGGACAACTTGAGTTAGGTTAAGGGACAACTTGAGTTAGGTTAAGGGACAACTTGAGTTAGGTTAAGGGACAACTTGAGTTAGGTTAAGGGACAACTTGAGTTAGGTTAAGGGACAACTTGAGTTAGGTTAAGGGACAAATTGAGTTAGGTTAAGGGACAAATTGAGTTAGGTTAAGGGACAAATTGAGTTAGGTTAAGGGACAAATTGAGTTAGGTTAAGGGACAAATTGAGTTAGGTTAAGGGACAAATTGAGTTAGGTTAAGGGACAACTTGAGTTAGGTTAAGGGACAACTTGAGTTAGGT
>NW_026061998.1:125000-135000 GCF_023897955.1 Schistocerca gregaria | reverse complement strand
TCCTCGAAAATTAATTTTGCAAATTGTGACACTTGGTCAACTAGACATTGTAAAGTGTTATATTTCTCAGGGTTTCTCAGAATGTTCCTGACTGTTTGGTCTTGGATTTCAAGCCTTAGCTCTGAGGCGACTGGATCAAAGTCGGGACATTCAAACACTACGTGCTCGGGCGTCCCCACAGGGGCGCCACAAACGCACTCAGGTGTCGGACGACTTCCAATCCGATGGAGATACACAGGATATGGGCCGTGTCCTGTTAGAAAATGTACAATGCCTTGAGAGGGGACGAAGTGTTTCATGCGTATTCTTTCCTGAATACTTGGAAGGAGGTCATAGACACGCCTTCCTGTATCGGATGTATCCCATTGTTGTTGCCAGAGATTGATCGTTTTTTGTTTAATTTCTTTTACATTGTTGAGGTGTTCACCCATTATTAATGTGACTTGTTGGTGTTCTCGTTTGGAAAGCCAGTACATTGCAGCCTGCTGTCTGATTAACAGATCTAAAGGGCAGAGTCCCATGATTAGACACAGTGCATCTGTGGGTGTTGTACCAAATGCGCCTACACACCTTAGTATTACGTTGCGCTGTATCCTTCTTACCATAGTGGCAGGCTTGACCTGAGTGAGTTTGTGGGCCCAGGCACTGGAGCCGTATCCCACGATTGGTACCAAAACACAGTTATTATACATTTTTGTTGCAATCGGAGGGAGATGGAAACGCCGTTGGGCTATACTTATTAATTTGTTTAGTACTGCCAGAGCCTTAGAGGCAACGTGATTTATGTGTGGGATGTAGCTCCAGGCTTCGTCTATGAAGACGCCCAAGTACTTTGCAGCGCGTGAGTAGATAGGGACAGCGGGAATCTCGTTAATCCATTCATGCGCGTCACTAATTAGATGACGAGGCATTTGGCTACCTTAAGAGAGTCATAGTTACTCCCGCCGTTTACCCGCGCTTGCTTGAATTTCTTCACGTTGACATTCAGAGCACTGGGCAGAAATCACATTGCGTCAACACCCGCTAGGGCCATCGCAATGCTTTGTTTTAATTAGACAGTCGGATTCCCCCAGTCCGTGCCAGTTCTGAGTTGATCGTTGAATGGCGGCCGAAGAGAATCCGCGCACCCGCGCGCCCCCGGAGGAGCACGCTAAGGCGGACGCGGCCTCGCAGCAAGGAAGATCCGTGGGAGGCCAAGGCACGGGACCGAGCTCGGATCCTGCACGCAGGTTGAAGCACCGGGGCGCGAACGCCGCGCAGGCGCGCGCATCCTGCACCGCCGGCCAGCACGAGGCCAACCAACGGCGAGAGCAGACCACGCCCGCGCTAAACGCCCGCACTTACCGGCACCCCTACGGCACTCACCTCGCCCAGGCCCGGCACGTTAGCGCTGACCCACTTCCCGACCAAGCCCGACACGCCCCGATCCTCAGAGCCAATCCTTATCCCGAAGTTACGGATCCAATTTGCCGACTTCCCTTACCTACATTATTCTATCGACTAGAGGCTCTTCACCTTGGAGACCTGCTGCGGATATGGGTACGAACCGGCGCGACACCTCCACGTGGCCCTCTCCCGGATTTTCAAGGTCCGAGGGGAAGATCGGGACACCGCCGCAACTGCGGTGCTCTTCGCGTTCCAAACCCTATCTCCCTGCTAGAGGATTCCAGGGAACTCGAACGCTCATGCAGAAAAGAAAACTCTTCCCCGATCTCCCGACGGCGTCTCCGGGTCCTTTTGGGTTACCCCGACGAGCATCTCTAAAAGAGGGGCCCGACTTATATCGGTTCCGCTGCCGGGTTCCGGAATAGGAACCGGATTCCCTTTCGCCCAACGGGGGCCAGCACAAAGTGCATCATGCTATGACGGCCCCCATCAACATCGGATTTCTCCTAGGGCTTAGGATCGACTGACTCGTGTGCAACGGCTGTTCACACGAAACCCTTCTCCGCGTCAGCCCTCCAGGGCCTCGCTGGAGTATTTGCTACTACCACCAAGATCTGCACCGACGGCGGCTCCAGGCAGGCTCACGCCCAGACCCTTCTGCGCCCACCGCCGCGACCCTCCTACTCGTCAGGGCTTCGCGGCCGGCCGCGAGGACCGGCCATGACTGCCAGACTGACGGCCGAGTATAGGCACGACGCTTCAGCGCCATCCATTTTCAGGGCTAGTTGCTTCGGCAGGTGAGTTGTTACACACTCCTTAGCGGATTCCGACTTCCATGGCCACCGTCCTGCTGTCTTAAGCAACCAACGCCTTTCATGGTTTCCCATGAGCGTCGATTCGGGCGCCTTAACTCGGCGTTTGGTTCATCCCACAGCGCCAGTTCTGCTTACCAAAAGTGGCCCACTTGGCACTCCGATCCGAGTCGTTTGCTCGCGGCTTCAGCATATCAAGCAAGCCGGAGATCTCACCCATTTAAAGTTTGAGAATAGGTTGAGGTCGTTTCGGCCCCAAGGCCTCTAATCATTCGCTTTACCGGATGAGACTCGTACGAGCACCAGCTATCCTGAGGGAAACTTCGGAGGGAACCAGCTACTAGATGGTTCGATTAGTCTTTCGCCCCTATACCCAGCTCCGACGATCGATTTGCACGTCAGAATCGCTACGGACCTCCATCAGGGTTTCCCCTGACTTCGTCCTGGCCAGGCATAGTTCACCATCTTTCGGGTCCCAACGTGTACGCTCTAGGTGCGCCTCACCTCGCAATGAGGACGAGACGCCCCGGGAGTGCGGAGGCCGCCGCCCCGTGAAGGGCGGGGAAGCCCCATCCTCCCTCGGCCCGCGCAAGGCGAGACCTTCACTTTCATTACGCCTTTAGGTTTCGTACAGCCCAATGACTCGCGCACATGTTAGACTCCTTGGTCCGTGTTTCAAGACGGGTCGTGAAATTGTCCAAAGCTGAAGCGCCGCTGACGGGAGCGATTATTCCGCCCGAGAGCATCCCGAGCCAACAGCGGCGCGGGTCCGGGGCCGGGCCAGGTAGGTCCGTCATCCGGGAAGAACCGCGCGCGCTTGCCGGGAGCCCGAGCGCCCAAAGGGGCGAATCGACTCCTCCAGATATACCGCCGAGCAGCCAGCCAGGACACCGGGGCTCTGCCCAACAGACGCGAACCGAGGCCCGCGGAAGGACAGGCTGCGCACCCGGGCCGTAGGCCGGCACCCAGCGGGTCGCGACGTCCTACTAGGGGAGAAGTGCGGCCCACCGCACACCGGAACGGCCCCACCCCGCGGCGAGTGGAAAGGCAACCGGACACGACCCCGCCGCGGATTGCTCCGCGCGGGCGGCCGGCCCCATCTGCCGAGGGCGGGGGCCAGTGGCCGGATGGGCGTGAATCTCACCCGTTCGACCTTTCGGACTTCTCACGTTTACCCCAGAACGGTTTCACGTACTTTTGAACTCTCTCTTCAAAGTTCTTTTCAACTTTCCCTCACGGTACTTGTTCGCTATCGGTCTCGTGGTCATATTTAGTCTCAGATGGAGTTTACCACCCACTTGGAGCTGCACTCTCAAGCAACCCGACTCGAAGGAGAGGTCCCGCCGACGCTCGCACCGGCCGCTACGGGCCTGGCACCCTCTACGGGCCGTGGCCTCATTCAAGTTGGACTTGGGCTCGGCGCGAGGCGTCGGGGTAGTGGACCCTCCCAAACACCACATGCCACGACAGGCGGCAGCCTGCGGGGTTCGGTGCTGGACTCTTCCCTGTTCGCTCGCCGCTACTGGGGGAATCCTTGTTAGTTTCTTTTCCTCCGCTTAGTAATATGCTTAAATTCAGCGGGTAGTCTCGCCTGCTCTGAGGTCGTTGTACGAGGTGTCGCACGCCACACCGCCAGCCGGCTGTGCACGCTACCGAGAAAGTACCGGTATGCGAACCGCCAGGCGACGGGCGCGCATCGCACGTTTAAGGAGACGCGGCCGGCCACACAGGCGACCACGACACTCCCACGTCTCCGAAGCGGGACAAACGCCGCGCGCTTCAGTATACGTAGCCGACCCTCAGCCAGACGTGGCCCGGGAACGGAATCCATGGACCGCAATGTGCGTTCGAAACGTCGATGTTCATGTGTCCTGCAGTTCACATGTCGACGCGCAATTTGCTGCGTTCTTCATCGACCCACGAGCCGAGTGATCCACCGTCCTGGGTGATCTTTTCCTTTTCAGTCTCCCACTGTCTCTTTCAAGACAGTAGCATTTGCGGGACTGAGGCGTCTGACGGCCCCTGTTCCACTATTTTTTTTGTGTCCAACGGCCTCACAGCCGATGGGCGTCGTACGGCTCCACACCGGAGCGGACAGGCACTCGGGCGAACGTCATTCAAAACCGGCGCCAGGCGCCAGGTACCGCAGGCCAGCCGCTCCAGAGCTTCAGCGCTCGTACCACACAACAACAACACTTCCGCTAGTTTTGAGAGGCACGCGTGGTTCCGCACGCGGCGCACGGCCACTGCCGTACAGGTAGCGTGTTGCGCGACACGACACGCACATCGAAAGACATGCAGTCTAGTCGGTAATGATCCTTCCGCAGGTTCACCTACGGAAACCTTGTTACGACTTTTACTTCCTCTAAATGATCAAGTTTGGTCATCTTTCCGGTAGCATCGGCAACGACAGAGTCGATGCCGCGTACCAGTCCGAAGACCTCACTAAATCATTCAATCGGTAGTAGCGACGGGCGGTGTGTACAAAGGGCAGGGACGTAATCAACGCGAGCTTATGACTCGCGCTTACTGGGAATTCCTCGTTCATGGGGAACAATTGCAAGCCCCAATCCCTAGCACGAAGGAGGTTCAGCGGGTTACCCCGACCTTTCGGCCTAGGAAGACACGCTGATTCCTTCAGTGTAGCGCGCGTGCGGCCCAGAACATCTAAGGGCATCACAGACCTGTTATTGCTCAATCTCGTGCGGCTAGAAGCCGCCTGTCCCTCTAAGAAGAAAAGTAATCGCTGACAGCACGAAGGATGTCACGCGACTAGTTAGCAGGCTAGAGTCTCGTTCGTTATCGGAATTAACCAGACAAATCGCTCCACCAACTAAGAACGGCCATGCACCACCACCCACCGAATCAAGAAAGAGCTATCAATCTGTCAATCCTTCCGGTGTCCGGGCCTGGTGAGGTTTCCCGTGTTGAGTCAAATTAAGCCGCAGGCTCCACTCCTGGTGGTGCCCTTCCGTCAATTCCTTTAAGTTTCAGCTTTGCAACCATACTTCCCCCGGAACCCAAAAGCTTTGGTTTCCCGGAGGCTGCCCGCCGAGTCATCGGAGGAACTGCGGCGGATCGCTGGCTGGCATCGTTTATGGTTAGAACTAGGGCGGTATCTGATCGCCTTCGAACCTCTAACTTTCGTTCTTGATTAATGAAAACATACTTGGCAAATGCTTTCGCTTCTGTTCGTCTTGCGACGATCCAAGAATTTCACCTCTAACGTCGCAATACGAATGCCCCCGCCTGTCCCTATTAATCATTACCTCGGGTTCCGAAAACCAACAAAATAGAACCGAGGTCCTATTCCATTATTCCATGCACACAGTATTCAGGCGGGCTTGCCTGCTTTAAGCACTCTAATTTGTTCAAAGTAAACGTGCCGGCCCACCGAGACACTCAACAAAGAGCACCCTGGTAGGATTTAAACGGGGTCCGCCTCGGGACGCGAAAGCACCCCTTCGGCTCGCCCCACCGGCAGGACGTCCCACGATACATGCCAGTTAAACACCGACGGGCGGTGAACCAACAGCGTGGGACACAAATCCAACTACGAGCTTTTTAACCGCAACAACTTTAATATACGCTATTGGAGCTGGAATTACCGCGGCTGCTGGCACCAGACTTGCCCTCCAATAGATACTCGTTAAAGGATTTAAAGTGTACTCATTCCGATTACGGGGCCTCGGATGAGTCCCGTATCGTTATTTTTCGTCACTACCTCCCCGTGCCGGGAGTGGGTAATTTGCGCGCCTGCTGCCTTCCTTGGATGTGGTAGCCGTTTCTCAGGCTCCCTCTCCGGAATCGAACCCTGATTCCCCGTTACCCGTTACAACCATGGTAGGCGCAGAACCTACCATCGACAGTTGATAAGGCAGACATTTGAAAGATGCGTCGCCGGTACGAGGACCGTGCGATCAGCCCAAAGTTATTCAGAGTCACCAAGGCAAACGGACCAGACAAGCCAATCCGATTGGTTTTGATCTAATAAAAGCGTCCCTTCCATCTCTGGTCGGGACTCTGTTTGCATGTATTAGCTCTAGAATTACCACAGTTATCCAAGTAACGTGGGTACGATCTAAGGAACCATAACTGATTTAATGAGCCATTCGCGGTTTCACCTTAATGCGGCTTGTACTGAGACATGCATGGCTTAATCTTTGAGACAAGCATATGACTACTGGCAGGATCAACCAGGGAGCTGCGTCAACTAGAGCTGAGCAGCCGGCCGCCCGGGAGTGTGTCCCGGGGGCCCGCGCGAACACGCAAGCGTCCGCTCAATTATTCTGCAAACAGGAGGAGGCCGAGCTCCCCTGCACGATACACCTCGAAACCCTCTCAGGTCCCGGCGGCGCGCAGCGCCGTCCTAGGTACTTGGTCGGTTTCGAGAGAGGCGCAATCGCCCGGAGTTAGGCGAGTAGACGGTTTTAGTGCGAACACCCTTGCTCCCAACTGAGCTTGCCGCTGCCGACAGAGGCCCGGGAGCGTGCTGTCGTGGCATTGCCGGCGGGAGACAACACGCGCCACCTATGGTGACCGGCAGCTCCAACGCCAGCGCCACACAAGGGCAAAGCCCCACTTGGGTGCAGAAGCGAACTCTCCCAGCACAGCGCACGCGCCAACACGTCCGCACAACTGCGATACAAACCACCTGCGAGAACCGCTGGGGCGACCGAGCAGCAGACGGCGTCGCGGCGCCGAGTGCCAGGCGGCGGCGCATCCTCAACGCACACAGTCCTCAATCAGACCAGCACACTGCAGATGTCCACCGCGCTTCGCACCGGGCTCGGCTGAACCAACTTTGGCCGCCAGGCGCCGCGTGCAGGGTGCGCCGCAGCGTAGCTGCGCCGCCTGCCGGGCCCGTCGGCTGGCGCTCCTGCCACTCGGCGCCCCCCACCAGCCGCCTGTTGCGCGTGCGCCCACGCAGCGCGCGGCCAACACGCCGGGCGGCCCCCCTTCACCGGCCGGGAACAGTCCCACCAAGCCACCGCCGCGTATCGCTTCATACCCACATGGGCCTAGTCACGCGTGTGGATGTGGCGGGTACCGCTGAAACAACCGGTTAATAGCTGTACCGATCGTCGCCATCACAGATTCACCTCCAGCGTGAACAACCGCTCAACAACGGATTTCCAGTTCATTTGCGTATCTTGGGCAGTAAACGTAGATGTCCACCTACATTTGCGAATTCAACAATTCTTGCATGCCAGGATGTCATGTGTCACGACACGCTACATCAGACCACATACACACTGCGACATGTGCAGAAGAGAACACGTGGAAGGTGGCCCGCGCACGTATGCGATGTACCTTCCGCGATCCACTGTCAACCGGCATCTGCGGCATGTCCCAGATATGGAACGCGGTCCACCAGGGTAGCACTTTGTGTGAGGCAATACGACAAAGTCGGAATACACGCGTCACTACATCAGACGGCTCACGCTGACCTGACCTGACCTGACTCACCGCACCACCACCCCCAGCGACCCAGGGTGACATACAATGCGTTCGTACGTTCCTCCCACACGCCTCTACGGCGTACCACAGTGCAACCTAGCTGTTATTGGGAGACGAGACAAGTAGCATCAAGCACAACATATGGAAATTGAGATTCGACACCGTTGGGCACAGCCAGCGTACGGTCACACGTATCACACTACTTCACTCTGTACGTAACGACCGATGATCGGTACAGCGTGTGGGTTACGCGTACGACATCAGCGGACAATGGACACAGACCATACCACGACGTACACTGAGGGCGTCGACATCTGAATGCAACTGAACAGCTGCGAGGCTCATTTAACACTCAAACGCCAGACCGACCAGCTTGAGAGGACAGAGACACAAAGAGGGGGACAGAGGGGGACAGAGGGGGGGGAGGGGGGGGGTCGGCGATATAGTCCTATTGCAGTACAATTGACAGTGGATAGCAGGAATATGTGGAAAGTAAGCAACACTCGCAAGACATCTACATGAGGATAACAACGACACCAGAGATTCCGAGCAGTGAACTATGTTAGGCAAAGGGACAACGTGGGTTAGGTTAAGGGACAACGTGGGTTAGGTTAAGGGACAACGTGGGTTAGGTTAAGGGACAACGTGGGTTAGGTTAAGGGACAACGTGGGTTAGGTTAAGGGACAACGTGGGTTAGGTTAAGGGACAACGTGGGTTAGGTTAAGGGACAACGTGGGTTAGGTTAAGGGACAACGTGGGTTAGGTTAAGGGACAACGTGGGTTAGGTTAAGGGACAACGTGGGTTAGGTTAAGGGACAACGTGGGTTAGGTTAAGGGACAACGTGGGTTAGGTTAAGGGACAACGTGGGTTAGGTTAAGGGACAACGTGGGTTAGGTTAAGGGACAACGTGGGTTAGGTTAAGGGACAACGTCGGTTAGGTTAAGGGACAACGTGGGTTAGGTTAAGGGACAACGTGGGTTAGGTTAAGGGACAACGTGGGTTAGGTTAAGGGACAACGTGGGTTAGGTTAAGGGACAACGTGGGTTAGGTTAAGGGACAACGTGGGTTAGGTTAAGGGACAACGTGGGTTAGGTTAAGGGACAACGTGGGTTAGGTTAAGGGACAACTTGAGTTAGGTTAAGGGACAACTTGAGTTAGGTTAAGGGACAAATTGAGTTAGGTTAAGGGACAAATTGAGTTAGGTTAAGGGACAAATTGAGTTAGGTTAAGGGACAAATTGAGTTAGGTTAAGGGACAAATTGAGTTAGGTTAAGGGACAAATTGAGTTAGGTTAAGGGACAAATTGAGTTAGGTTAAGGGACAACTTGAGTTAGGTTAAGGGACAACTTGAGTTTGGTTAAGGGACAACTTGAGTTAGGTTAAGGGACAACTTGAGTTAGGTTAAGGGACAACTTGAGTTAGGTTAAGGGACAACTTGAGTTAGGTTAAGGGACAACTTGAGTTAGGTTAAGGGACAACTTGAGTTAGGTTAAGGGACAACTTGAGTTAGGTTAAGGGACAACTTGAGTTAGGTTAAGGGACAAATTGAGTTAGGTTAAGGGACAAATTGAGTTAGGTTAAGGGACAAATTGAGTTAGGTTAAGGGACAAATTGAGTTAGGTTAAGGGACAACTTGAGTTAGGTTAAGGGACAACTTGAGTTAGGTTAAGGGACAACTTGAGTTAGGTTAAGGGACAACTTGAGTTAGGTTAAGGGACAACTTGAGTTAGGTTAAGGGACAACTTGAGTTAGGTTAAGGGACAACTTGAGTTAGGTTAAGGGACAACTTGAGTTAGGTTAAGGGACAACTTGAGTTAGGTTAAGGGACAAATTGAGTTAGGTTAAGGGACAAATTGAGTTAGGTTAAGGGACAACTTGAGTTAGGTTAAGGGACAAATTGAGTTAGGTTAAGGGACAAATTGAGTTAGGTTAAGCGATAATCTGGTACAGCCACAGTTAGGTTAAGCGATAATCTGGTACAGCCACAGTTAGGTTAAGCGATAATCTGGTACAGCCACAGTTAGGTTAAGCGATAATCTGGTACAGCCACAGTTAGGTTAAGCGATAATCTGGTACAGCCACAGTTAGGTTAAGCGATAATCTGGTACAGCCACAGTTAGGTTAAGCGATAATCTGGTACAGCCACAGTTAGGTTAAGCGATAAACTGGTACAGCCACAGTTAGGTTAAGCGATAAACTGGTACAGCCACAGTTAGGTTAAGCGATAAACTGGTACAGCCACAGTTAGGTTAAGCGATAAACTGGTACAGCCACAGTTAGGTTAAGCGATAAACTGGTACAGCCACAGTTAGGTTAAGCGATAAACTGGTACAGCCACAG
>NW_026061998.1:112500-120000 GCF_023897955.1 Schistocerca gregaria | reverse complement strand
GGACCTCCATCAGGGTTTCCCCTGACTTCGTCCTGGCCAGGCATAGTTCACCATCTTTCGGGTCCCAACGTGTACGCTCTAGGTGCGCCTCACCTCGCAATGAGGACGAGACGCCCCGGGAGTGCGGAGGCCGCCGCCCCGTGAAGGGCGGGGAAGCCCCATCCTCCCTCGGCCCGCGCAAGGCGAGACCTTCACTTTCATTACGCCTTTAGGTTTCGTACAGCCCAATGACTCGCGCACATGTTAGACTCCTTGGTCCGTGTTTCAAGACGGGTCGTGAAATTGTCCAAAGCTGAAGCGCCGCTGACGGGAGCGATTATTCCGCCCGAGAGCATCCCGAGCCAACAGCGGCGCGGGTCCGGGGCCGGGCCAGGTAGGTCCGTCATCCGGGAAGAACCGCGCGCGCTTGCCGGGAGCCCGAGCGCCCAAAGGGGCGAATCGACTCCTCCAGATATACCGCCGAGCAGCCAGCCAGGACACCGGGGCTCTGCCCAACAGACGCGAACCGAGGCCCGCGGAAGGACAGGCTGCGCACCCGGGCCGTAGGCCGGCACCCAGCGGGTCGCGACGTCCTACTAGGGGAGAAGTGCGGCCCACCGCACACCGGAACGGCCCCACCCCGCGGCGAGTGGAAAGGCAACCGGACACGACCCCGCCGCGGATTGCTCCGCGCGGGCGGCCGGCCCCATCTGCCGAGGGCGGGGGCCAGTGGCCGGATGGGCGTGAATCTCACCCGTTCGACCTTTCGGACTTCTCACGTTTACCCCAGAACGGTTTCACGTACTTTTGAACTCTCTCTTCAAAGTTCTTTTCAACTTTCCCTCACGGTACTTGTTCGCTATCGGTCTCGTGGTCATATTTAGTCTCAGATGGAGTTTACCACCCACTTGGAGCTGCACTCTCAAGCAACCCGACTCGAAGGAGAGGTCCCGCCGACGCTCGCACCGGCCGCTACGGGCCTGGCACCCTCTACGGGCCGTGGCCTCATTCAAGTTGGACTTGGGCTCGGCGCGAGGCGTCGGGGTAGTGGACCCTCCCAAACACCACATGCCACGACAGGCGGCAGCCTGCGGGGTTCGGTGCTGGACTCTTCCCTGTTCGCTCGCCGCTACTGGGGGAATCCTTGTTAGTTTCTTTTCCTCCGCTTAGTAATATGCTTAAATTCAGCGGGTAGTCTCGCCTGCTCTGAAGTCGTTGTACGAGGTGTCGCACGCCACACCGCCAGCCGGCTGTGCACGCTACCGAGAAAGTACCGGTATGCGAACCGCCAGGCGACGGGCGCGCATCGCACGTTTAAGGAGACGCGGCCGGCCACACAGGCGACCACGACACTCCCACGTCTCCGAAGCGGGACAAACGCCGCGCGCTTCAGTATACGTAGCCGACCCTCAGCCAGACGTGGCCCGGGAACGGAATCCATGGACCGCAATGTGCGTTCGAAACGTCGATGTTCATGTGTCCTGCAGTTCACATGTCGACGCGCAATTTGCTGCGTTCTTCATCGACCCACGAGTCGAGTGATCCACCGTCCTGGGTGATCTTTTCCTTTTCAGTCTCCCACTGTCTCTTTCAAGACAGTAGCATTTGCGGGACTGAGGCGTCTGACGGCCCCTGTTCCACTATTTTTTTTGTGTCCAACGGCCTCACAGCCGATGGGCGTCGTACGGCTCCACACCGGAGCGGACAGGCACTCGGGCGAACGTCATTCAAAACCGGCGCCAGGCGCCAGGTACCGCAGGCCAGCCGCTCCAGAGCTTCAGCGCTCGTACCACACAACAACAACACTTCCGCTAGTTTTGAGAGGCACGCGTGGTTCCGCACGCGGCGCACGGCCACTGCCGTACAGGTAGCGTGTTGCGCGACACGACACGCACATCGAAAGACATGCAGTCTAGTCGGTAATGATCCTTCCGCAGGTTCACCTACGGAAACCTTGTTACGACTTTTACTTCCTCTAAATGATCAAGTTTGGTCATCTTTCCGGTAGCATCGGCAACGACAGAGTCGATGCCGCGTACCAGTCCGAAGACCTCACTAAATCATTCAATCGGTAGTAGCGACGGGCGGTGTGTACAAAGGGCAGGGACGTAATCAACGCGAGCTTATGACTCGCGCTTACTGGGAATTCCTCGTTCATGGGGAACAATTGCAAGCCCCAATCCCTAGCACGAAGGAGGTTCAGCGGGTTACCCCGACCTTTCGGCCTAGGAAGACACGCTGATTCCTTCAGTGTAGCGCGCGTGCGGCCCAGAACATCTAAGGGCATCACAGACCTGTTATTGCTCAATCTCGTGCGGCTAGAAGCCGCCTGTCCCTCTAAGAAGAAAAGTAATCGCTGACAGCACGAAGGATGTCACGCGACTAGTTAGCAGGCTAGAGTCTCGTTCGTTATCGGAATTAACCAGACAAATCGCTCCACCAACTAAGAACGGCCATGCACCACCACCCACCGAATCAAGAAAGAGCTATCAATCTGTCAATCCTTCCGGTGTCCGGGCCTGGTGAGGTTTCCCGTGTTGAGTCAAATTAAGCCGCAGGCTCCACTCCTGGTGGTGCCCTTCCGTCAATTCCTTTAAGTTTCAGCTTTGCAACCATACTTCCCCCGGAACCCAAAAGCTTTGGTTTCCCGGAGGCTGCCCGCCGAGTCATCGGAGGAACTGCGGCGGATCGCTGGCTGGCATCGTTTATGGTTAGAACTAGGGCGGTATCTGATCGCCTTCGAACCTCTAACTTTCGTTCTTGATTAATGAAAACATACTTGGCAAATGCTTTCGCTTCTGTTCGTCTTGCGACGATCCAAGAATTTCACCTCTAACGTCGCAATACGAATGCCCCCGCCTGTCCCTATTAATCATTACCTCGGGTTCCGAAAACCAACAAAATAGAACCGAGGTCCTATTCCATTATTCCATGCACACAGTATTCAGGCGGGCTTGCCTGCTTTAAGCACTCTAATTTGTTCAAAGTAAACGTGCCGGCCCACCGAGACACTCAACAAAGAGCACCCTGGTAGGATTTAAACGGGGTCCGCCTCGGGACGCGAAAGCACCCCTTCGGCTCGCCCCACCGGCAGGACGTCCCACGATACATGCCAGTTAAACACCGACGGGCGGTGAACCAACAGCGTGGGACACAAATCCAACTACGAGCTTTTTAACCGCAACAACTTTAATATACGCTATTGGAGCTGGAATTACCGCAGCTGCTGGCACCAGACTTGCCCTCCAATAGATACTCGTTAAAGGATTTAAAGTGTACTCATTCCGATTACGGGGCCTCGGATGAGTCCCGTATCGTTATTTTTCGTCACTACCTCCCCGTGCCGGGAGTGGGTAATTTGCGCGCCTGCTGCCTTCCTTGGATGTGGTAGCCGTTTCTCAGGCTCCCTCTCCGGAATCGAACCCTGATTCCCCGTTACCCGTTACAACCATGGTAGGCGCAGAACCTACCATCGACAGTTGATAAGGCAGACATTTGAAAGATGCGTCGCCGGTACGAGGACCGTGCGATCAGCCCAAAGTTATTCAGAGTCACCAAGGCAAACGGACCAGACAAGCCAATCCGATTGGTTTTGATCTAATAAAAGCGTCCCTTCCATCTCTGGTCGGGACTCTGTTTGCATGTATTAGCTCTAGAATTACCACAGTTATCCAAGTAACGTGGGTACGATCTAAGGAACCATAACTGATTTAATGAGCCATTCGCGGTTTCACCTTAATGCGGCTTGTACTGAGACATGCATGGCTTAATCTTTGAGACAAGCATATGACTACTGGCAGGATCAACCAGGGAGCTGCGTCAACTAGAGCTGAGCAGCCGGCCGCCCGGGAGTGTGTCCCGGGGGCCCGCGCGAACACGCAAGCGTCCGCTCAATTATTCTGCAAACAGGAGGAGGCCGAGCTCCCCTGCACGATACACCTCGAAACCCTCTCAGGTCCCGGCGGCGCGCAGCGCCGTCCTAGGTACTTGGTCGGTTTCGAGAGAGGCGCAATCGCCCGGAGTTAGGCGAGTAGACGGTTTTAGTGCGAACACCCTTGCTCCCAACTGAGCTTGCCGCTGCCGACAGAGGCCCGGGAGCGTGCTGTCGTGGCATTGCCGGCGGGAGACAACACGCGCCACCTATGGTGACCGGCAGCTCCAACGCCAGCGCCACACAAGGGCAAAGCCCCACTTGGGTGCAGAAGCGAACTCTCCCAGCACAGCGCACGCGCCAACACGTCCGCACAACTGCGATACAAACCACCTGCGAGAACCGCTGGGGCGACCGAGCAGCAGACGGCGTCGCGGCGCCGAGTGCCAGGCGGCGGCGCATCCTCAACGCACACAGTCCTCAATCAGACCAGCACACTGCAGATGTCCACCGCGCTTCGCACCGGGCTCGGCTGAACCAACTTTGGCCGCCAGGCGCCGCGTGCAGGGTGCGCCGCAGCGTAGCTGCGCCGCCTGCCGGGCCCGTCGGCTGGCGCTCCTGCCACTCGGCGCCCCCCACCAGCCGCCTGTTGCGCGTGCGCCCACGCAGCGCGCGGCCAACACGCCGGGCGGCCCCCCTTCACCGGCCGGGAACAGTCCCACCAAGCCACCGCCGCGTATCGCTTCATACCCACATGGGCCTAGTCACGCGTGTGGATGTGGCGGGTACCGCTGAAACAACCGGTTAATAGCTGTACCGATCGTCGCCATCACAGATTCACCTCCAGCGTGAACAACCGCTCAACAACGGATTTCCAGTTCATTTGCGTATCTTGGGCAGTAAACGTAGATGTCCACCTACATTTGCGAATTCAACAATTCTTGCATGCCAGGATGTCATGTGTCACGACACGCTACATCAGACCACATACACACTGCGACATGTGCAGAAGAGAACACGTGGAAGGTGGCCCGCGCACGTATGCGATGTACCTTCCGCGATCCACTGTCAACCGGCATCTGCGGCATGTCCCAGATATGGAACGCGGTCCACCAGGGTAGCACTTTGTGTGAGGCAATACGACAAAGTCGGAATACACGCGTCACTACATCAGACGGCTCACGCTGACCTGACCTGACCTGACTCACCGCACCACCACCCCCAGCGACCCAGGGTGACATACAATGCGTTCGTACGTTCCTCCCACACGCCTCTACGGCGTACCACAGTGCAACCTAGCTGTTATTGGGAGACGAGACAAGTAGCATCAAGCACAACATATGGAAATTGAGATTCGACACCGTTGGGCACAGCCAGCGTACGGTCACACGTATCACACTACTTCACTCTGTACGTAACGACCGATGATCGGTACAGCGTGTGGGTTACGCGTACGACATCAGCGGACAATGGACACAGACCATACCACGACGTACACTGAGGCCGTCGACATCTGAATGCAACTGAACAGCTGCGAGGCTCATTTAACACTCAAACGCCAGACCGACCAGCTTGAGAGGACAGAGACACAAAGAGGGGGACAGAGGGGGACAGAGGGGGGGGAGGGGGGGGGTCGGCGATATAGTCCTATTGCAGTACAATTGACAGTGGATAGCAGGAATATGTGGAAAGTAAGCAACACTCGCAAGACATCTACATGAGGATAACAACGACACCAGAGATTCCGAGCAGTGAACTATGTTAGGCAAAGGGACAACGTGGGTTAGGTTAAGGGACAACGTGGGTTAGGTTAAGGGACAACGTGGGTTAGGTTAAGGGACAACGTGGGTTAGGTTAAGGGACAACGTGGGTTAGGTTAAGGGACAACGTGGGTTAGGTTAAGGGACAACGTGGGTTAGGTTAAGGGACAACGTGGGTTAGGTTAAGGGACAACGTGGGTTAGGTTAAGGGACAACGTGGGTTAGGTTAAGGGACAACGTGGGTTAGGTTAAGGGACAACGTGGGTTAGGTTAAGGGACAACGTGGGTTAGGTTAAGGGACAACGTGGGTTAGGTTAAGGGACAACGTGGGTTAGGTTAAGGGACAACGTGGGTTAGGTTAAGGGACAACGTGGGTTAGGTTAAGGGACAACGTCGGTTAGGTTAAGGGACAACGTGGGTTAGGTTAAGGGACAACGTGGGTTAGGTTAAGGGACAACGTGGGTTAGGTTAAGGGACAACGTGGGTTAGGTTAAGGGACAACGTGGGTTAGGTTAAGGGACAACGTGGGTTAGGTTAAGGGACAACGTGGGTTAGGTTAAGGGACAACGTGGGTTAGGTTAAGGGACAACGTGGGTTAGGTTAAGGGACAACTTGAGTTAGGTTAAGGGACAACTTGAGTTAGGTTAAGGGACAACTTGAGTTAGGTTAAGGGACAACTTGAGTTAGGTTAAGGGACAACTTGAGTTAGGTTAAGGGACAACCTGAGTTAGGTTAAGGGACAACTTGAGTTAGGTTAAGGGACAACTTGAGTTAGGTTAAGGGACAACTTGAGTTAGGTTAAGGGACAACTTGAGTTAGGTTAAGGGACAAATTGAGTTAGGTTAAGGGACAAATTGAGTTAGGTTAAGGGACAAATTGAGTTAGGTTAAGGGACAAATTGAGTTAGGTTAAGGGACAAATTGAGTTAGGTTAAGGGACAAATTGAGTTAGGTTAAGGGACAAATTGAGTTAGGTTAAGGGACAACTTGAGTTAGGTTAAGGGACAAATTGAGTTAGGTTAAGGGACAACTTGAGTTAGGTTAAGGGACAACTTGAGTTAGGTTAAGGGACAACTTGAGTTAGGTTAAGGGACAACTTGAGTTAGGTTAAGGGACAACTTGAGTTAGGTTAAGGGACAACTTGAGTTAGGTTAAGGGACAACTTGAGTTAGGTTAAGGGACAACTTGAGTTAGGTTAAGGGACAACTTGAGTTAGGTTAAGGGACAAATTGAGTTAGGTTAAGGGACAAATTGAGTTAGGTTAAGGGACAAATTGAGTTAGGTTAAGGGACAAATTGAGTTAGGTTAAGGGACAAATTGAGTTAGGTTAAGGGACAAATTGAGTTAGGTTAAGGGACAACTTGAGTTAGGTTAAGGGACAACTTGAGTTAGGTTAAGGGACAACTTGAGTTAGGTTAAGGGACAACTTGAGTTAGGTTAAGGGACAACTTGAGTTAGGTTAAGGGACAACTTGAGTTAGGTTAAGGGACAACTTGAGTTAGGTTAAGGGACAACTTGAGTTAGGTTAAGGGACAACTTGAGTTAGGTTAAGGGACAACTTGAGTTAGGTTAAGGGACAACTTGAGTTAGGTTAAGGGACAAATTGAGTTAGGTTAAGGGACAAATTGAGTTAGGTTAAGGGACAAATTGAGTTAGGTTAAGGGACAAATTGAGTTAGGTTAAGGGACAACTTGAGTTAGGTTAAGGGACAACTTGAGTTAGGTTAAGGGACAACTTGAGTTAGGTTAAGGGACAACTTGAGTTAGGTTAAGGGACAACTTGAGTTAGGTTAAGGGACAACTTGAGTTAGGTTAAGGGACAACTTGAGTTAGGTTAAGGGACAACTTGAGTTAGGTTAAGGGACAACTTGAGTTAGGTTAAGGGACAACTT
>NW_026061998.1:100000-102500 GCF_023897955.1 Schistocerca gregaria | reverse complement strand
GCGTGCGCCCACGCAGCGCGCGGCCAACACGCCGGGCGGCCCCCCTTCACCGGCCGGGAACAGTCCCACCAAGCCACCGCCGCGTATCGCTTCATACCCACATGGGCCTAGTCACGCGTGTGGATGTGGCGGGTACCGCTGAAACAACCGGTTAATAGCTGTACCGATCGTCGCCATCACAGATTCACCTCCAGCGTGAACAACCGCTCAACAACGGATTTCCAGTTCATTTGCGTATCTTGGGCAGTAAACGTAGATGTCCACCTACATTTGCGAATTCAACAATTCTTGCATGCCAGGATGTCATGTGTCACGACACGCTACATCAGACCACATACACACTGCGACATGTGCAGAAGAGAACACGTGGAAGGTGGCCCGCGCACGTATGCGATGTACCTTCCGCGATCCACTGTCAACCGGCATCTGCGGCATGTCCCAGATATGGAACGCGGTCCACCAGGGTAGCACTTTGTGTGAGGCAATACGACAAAGTCGGAATACACGCGTCACTACATCAGACGGCTCACGCTGACCTGACCTGACCTGACTCACCGCACCACCACCCCCAGCGACCCAGGGTGACATACAATGCGTTCGTACGTTCCTCCCACACGCCTCTACGGCGTACCACAGTGCAACCTAGCTGTTATTGGGAGACGAGACAAGTAGCATCAAGCACAACATATGGAAATTGAGATTCGACACCGTTGGGCACAGCCAGCGTACGGTCACACGTATCACACTACTTCACTCTGTACGTAACGACCGATGATCGGTACAGCGTGTGGGTTACGCGTACGACATCAGCGGACAATGGACACAGACCATACCACGACGTACACTGAGGGCGTCGACATCTGAATGCAACTGAACAGCTGCGAGGCTCATTTAACACTCAAACGCCAGACCGACCAGCTTGAGAGGACAGAGACACAAAGAGGGGGACAGAGGGGGACAGAGGGGGGGGAGGGGGGGGGGTCGGCGATATAGTCCTATTGCAGTACAATTGACAGTGGATAGCAGGAATATGTGGAAAGTAAGCAACACTCGCAAGACATCTACATGAGGATAACAACGACACCAGAGATTCCGAGCAGTGAACTATGTTAGGCAAAGGGACAACGTGGGTTAGGTTAAGGGACAACGTGGGTTAGGTTAAGGGACAACGTGGGTTAGGTTAAGGGACAACGTGGGTTAGGTTAAGGGACAACGTGGGTTAGGTTAAGGGACAACGTGGGTTAGGTTAAGGGACAACGTGGGTTAGGTTAAGGGACAACGTGGGTTAGGTTAAGGGACAACGTGGGTTAGGTTAAGGGACAACTTGAGTTAGGTTAAGGGACAACTTGAGTTAGGTTAAGGGACAACTTGAGTTAGGTTAAGGGACAACTTGAGTTAGGTTAAGGGACAACTTGAGTTAGGTTAAGGGACAAATTGAGTTAGGTTAAGGGACAAATTGAGTTAGGTTAAGGGACAAATTGAGTTAGGTTAAGGGACAAATTGAGTTAGGTTAAGGGACAAATTGAGTTAGGTTAAGGGACAAATTGAGTTAGGTTAAGGGACAAATTGAGTTAGGTTAAGGGACAAATTGAGTTAGGTTAAGGGACAACTTGAGTTAGGTTAAGGGACAAATTGAGTTAGGTTAAGGGACAACTTGAGTTAGGTTAAGGGACAACTTGAGTTAGGTTAAGGGACAACTTGAGTTAGGTTAGGGGACAACTTGAGTTAGGTTAAGGGACAACTTGAGTTAGGTTAAGGGACAACTTGAGTTAGGTTAAGGGACAACTTGAGTTAGGTTAAGGGACAACTTGAGTTAGGTTAAGGGACAACTTGAGTTAGGTTAAGGGACAAATTGAGTTAGGTTAAGGGACAAATTGAGTTAGGTTAAGGGACAAATTGAGTTAGGTTAAGGGACAAATTGAGTTAGGTTAAGGGACAAATTGAGTTAGGTTAAGGGACAAATTGAGTTAGGTTAAGGGACAAATTGAGTTAGGTTAAGGGACAACTTGAGTTAGGTTAAGGGACAACTTGAGTTAGGTTAAGGGACAACTTGAGTTAGGTTAAGGGACAACTTGAGTTAGGTTAAGGGACAACTTGAGTTAGGTTAAGGGACAACTTGAGTTAGGTTAAGGGACAACTTGAGTTAGGTTAAGGGACAACTTGAGTTAGGTTAAGGGACAACTTGAGTTAGGTTAAGGGACAAATTGAGTTAGGTTAAGGGACAAATTGAGTTAGGTTAAGGGACAAATTGAGTTAGGTTAAGGGACAACTTGAGTTAGGTTAAGGGACAACTTGAGTTAGGTTAAGGGACAACTTGAGTTAGGTTAAGGGACAACTTGAGTTAGGTTAAGGGACAACTTGAGTTAGGTTAAGGGACAACTTGAGTTAGGTTAAGGGACAACTTGAGTTAGGTTAAGGGACAACTTGAGTTAGGTTAAGGGACAACTTGAGTTAGGTTAAGGGACAAATTGAGTTAGGTTAAGGGACAAATTGAGTTAGG
>NW_026061998.1:92500-95000 GCF_023897955.1 Schistocerca gregaria | reverse complement strand
GCCAGTACATTGCAGCCTGCTGTCTGATTAACAGATCTAAAGGGCAGAGTCCCATGATTAGACACAGTGCATCTGTGGGTGTTGTACCAAATGCGCCTACACACCTTAGTATTACGTTGCGCTGTATCCTTCTTACCATAGTGGCAGGCTTGACCTGAGTGAGTTTGTGGGCCCAGGCACTGGAGCCGTATCCCACGATTGGTACCAAAACACAGTTATTATACATTTTTGTTGCAATCGGAGGGAGATGGAAACGCCGTTGGGCTATACTTATTAATTTGTTTAGTACTGCCAGAGCCTTAGAGGCAACGTGATTTATGTGTGGGATGTAGCTCCAGGCTTCGTCTATGAAGACGCCCAAGTACTTTGCAGCGCGTGTTCTTGCGACTATACGGTTATTTAACCTTATAATAGGATCTCTGGCTAGTCTGCCTTTTAACAAGATGATACTTGATTTTTGAGGCGCGATTTCCAGTTTTGAATTTTGACACCATTGTATCAGAATTTCGGATACATGGGCCGCTCTTGTCTCAATCTCGGCACGGCTGTCGCCCTCAACGAGAACGAGGAGGTCGTCTGCATACGCCACGACTCCTAATGTCATGTTGTTCCTTTCTAGTGTTTCCAGTAATGGGTCCATATTCACGTCCCAAAACAAAGGGCCGCACACAGAACCCTGCGGACAGCCCTTTGAGATGTTCTTAGACACCACGACACCAGGAGCCGTGATTCTGGCGACTCTATTTCTGCAGTAGTCCTTCAGACAACCATATAGCGCCGCCGGGCATTCCAATTCTCGAAGTCGAGAAAAGAGCGCCGGCCACCACAGATTGTCGAAGGCACCCGAAATATCCACCATAACTCCGAGGACGTACTTCCGCGTGGATGAGTGTACAATACTTACGACTTTGTTGATAGCGTCAGATGTTGACTTCCGAGCTCGGAATCCGTATTGCGAATCACTCATTCCACGTAGGACTCTATGACTAGACAGTCTAGAGACCAGCAGCTTCTCAAATGTCTTTCCCAAGACGTCCAGGAGACAGATAGGTCGGTAGGATTTGGGCATCATTGGATCCTTATCAGGAGCCTTTTTGATAATAATAACTTCTGCCGTCTTCCAGCAGGTTGGGAAGACCTGTGTTTCCATACATCTGTTGTAAATTTTCGTAAGGCCCGGAGCCAGTTTGTTTGCAATGCATTGCAGAACTTCTGCAGGAATTGCATCCGGCCCCGGGGCCTTGCACTTTGCAAAGGAGCGAATAGCTGCCTTCACTTCCTCGATGGAGTAGGGGTACACCTGTACGTTGTTGTGGTAGTGTAGCTGGTCTTGCCGTCTTATTTCCTGCTGCATCTCGGTGTCTGTGTCAGGTCGATCGTCTGGGAGGAGCACCCTCAGTAGCTCCTCAGCGGTCTCTGACCAGTCCTGTGTCATTCTGTCTGTGTCACCGACTCGTACAGTCGAGAGATGCATTGGTGAATGGATTTTTTCTCTTACTATTTTGTACGGTGTACCCCATGGATCCAAAGTCAGGTGAGACTTTACAAAATCCTCCCAGCTCCGCTGGCGGTGTTGTCTGAGAGTTTCTTTGAAAAGCCATTTCCTTCTCCTATACTGGGCAAGATGGTAGTGCCGTTCCTCCTGGGTGAAGGACCTTTGATAGCTGCTTCGTGCTCTTCTCATAGACTGCCTGAGCCGGGTAAGCTCTGGAGTCCATGGAGAAGTCGCTTTTCGTATGAAGCGCCTTCGCGTCGGTATCGCCGCGGCCAAAGCCGCCCTGATTGAGACAATTAAGGCCCCTACGGCTTCCTCTACTTCAAAAGGACCGTCTCCCAGCTCCGGAGGATGAAACTCCGCCTCCAACAGGTCCCAGTCTGCTCTCCCGTAGTCATACTGCATTGTCCACCCCTCTAGCACATGCTCCCCTTGTGATGCTATTGTAAATTCAATAGCGTTATGATCACTGGTGGTTATGTTGTCGTTGACCTGCCAATTTTGGATATTGTTTACAACGTTTGTCGTGCAGAGCGTGACATCAATAGAGGATGCTGCCCCAGCTCTGCTCCTATAGGTAGGAGGGTTGCCGGGGAGATTGACAACATTTAAATTATGTTCCATAATTATGTCTTCCAGTGCCAGTCCTCTTTGATCTTGAACTTGACTGTGCCATAGGGGGGATTTTGCGTTACTGTCCATTGATATTATAATTGCTTTGCCTGCTAGGGCTCGCAATACTGTAGATAACTGCCCAAGATAAATATTGATTGGATCCCTGTATTGACAATATATATTAATTATGTACCAAGATGTATTATAAAAGTTTATCTCCACAACTGTTACATGGGAAGTGCAATACTGTGTCAAGACAGTGGTTTTGATTAACTTGTTGTAGATGACAATTGCTGACATGGGGTTTGGACCCATTGATATTACCTGGGCAGTGACGGGAAAGCCTGTGACCTTGCCGGAGGCAGAGCCTGGCTCTTGAATTAACATAAC
>NW_026061998.1:80000-87500 GCF_023897955.1 Schistocerca gregaria | reverse complement strand
GGACCGCAATGTGCGTTCGAAACGTCGATGTTCATGTGTCCTGCAGTTCACATGTCGACGCGCAATTTGCTGCGTTCTTCATCGACCCACGAGCCGAGTGATCCACCGTCCTGGGTGATCTTTTCCTTTTCAGTCTCCCACTGTCTCTTTCAAGACAGTAGCATTTGCGGGACTGAGGCGTCTGACGGCCCCTGTTCCACTATTTTTTTTGTGTCCAACGGCCTCACAGCCGATGGGCGTCGTACGGCTCCACACCGGAGCGGACAGGCACTCGGGCGAACGTCATTCAAAACCGGCGCCAGGCGCCAGGTACCGCAGGCCAGCCGCTCCAGAGCTTCAGCGCTCGTACCACACAACAACAACACTTCCGCTAGTTTTGAGAGGCACGCGTGGTTCCGCACGCGGCGCACGGCCACTGCCGTACAGGTAGCGTGTTGCGCGACACGACACGCACATCGAAAGACATGCAGTCTAGTCGGTAATGATCCTTCCGCAGGTTCACCTACGGAAACCTTGTTACGACTTTTACTTCCTCTAAATGATCAAGTTTGGTCATCTTTCCGGTAGCATCGGCAACGACAGAGTCGATGCCGCGTACCAGTCCGAAGACCTCACTAAATCATTCAATCGGTAGTAGCGACGGGCGGTGTGTACAAAGGGCAGGGACGTAATCAACGCGAGCTTATGACTCGCGCTTACTGGGAATTCCTCGTTCATGGGGAACAATTGCAAGCCCCAATCCCTAGCACGAAGGAGGTTCAGCGGGTTACCCCGACCTTTCGGCCTAGGAAGACACGCTGATTCCTTCAGTGTAGCGCGCGTGCGGCCCAGAACATCTAAGGGCATCACAGACCTGTTATTGCTCAATCTCGTGCGGCTAGAAGCCGCCTGTCCCTCTAAGAAGAAAAGTAATCGCTGACAGCACGAAGGATGTCACGCGACTAGTTAGCAGGCTAGAGTCTCGTTCGTTATCGGAATTAACCAGACAAATCGCTCCACCAACTAAGAACGGCCATGCACCACCACCCACCGAATCAAGAAAGAGCTATCAATCTGTCAATCCTTCCGGTGTCCGGGCCTGGTGAGGTTTCCCGTGTTGAGTCAAATTAAGCCGCAGGCTCCACTCCTGGTGGTGCCCTTCCGTCAATTCCTTTAAGTTTCAGCTTTGCAACCATACTTCCCCCGGAACCCAAAAGCTTTGGTTTCCCGGAGGCTGCCCGCCGAGTCATCGGAGGAACTGCGGCGGATCGCTGGCTGGCATCGTTTATGGTTAGAACTAGGGCGGTATCTGATCGCCTTCGAACCTCTAACTTTCGTTCTTGATTAATGAAAACATACTTGGCAAATGCTTTCGCTTCTGTTCGTCTTGCGACGATCCAAGAATTTCACCTCTAACGTCGCAATACGAATGCCCCCGCCTGTCCCTATTAATCATTACCTCGGGTTCCGAAAACCAACAAAATAGAACCGAGGTCCTATTCCATTATTCCATGCACACAGTATTCAGGCGGGCTTGCCTGCTTTAAGCACTCTAATTTGTTCAAAGTAAACGTGCCGGCCCACCGAGACACTCAACAAAGAGCACCCTGGTAGGATTTAAACGGGGTCCGCCTCGGGACGCGAAAGCACCCCTTCGGCTCGCCCCACCGGCAGGACGTCCCACGATACATGCCAGTTAAACACCGACGGGCGGTGAACCAACAGCGTGGGACACAAATCCAACTACGAGCTTTTTAACCGCAACAACTTTAATATACGCTATTGGAGCTGGAATTACCGCGGCTGCTGGCACCAGACTTGCCCTCCAATAGATACTCGTTAAAGGATTTAAAGTGTACTCATTCCGATTACGGGGCCTCGGATGAGTCCCGTATCGTTATTTTTCGTCACTACCTCCCCGTGCCGGGAGTGGGTAATTTGCGCGCCTGCTGCCTTCCTTGGATGTGGTAGCCGTTTCTCAGGCTCCCTCTCCGGAATCGAACCCTGATTCCCCGTTACCCGTTACAACCATGGTAGGCGCAGAACCTACCATCGACAGTTGATAAGGCAGACATTTGAAAGATGCGTCGCCGGTACGAGGACCGTGCGATCAGCCCAAAGTTATTCAGAGTCACCAAGGCAAACGGACCAGACAAGCCAATCCGATTGGTTTTGATCTAATAAAAGCGTCCCTTCCATCTCTGGTCGGGACTCTGTTTGCATGTATTAGCTCTAGAATTACCACAGTTATCCAAGTAACGTGGGTACGATCTAAGGAACCATAACTGATTTAATGAGCCATTCGCGGTTTCACCTTAATGCGGCTTGTACTGAGACATGCATGGCTTAATCTTTGAGACAAGCATATGACTACTGGCAGGATCAACCAGGGAGCTGCGTCAACTAGAGCTGAGCAGCCGGCCGCCCGGGAGTGTGTCCCGGGGGCCCGCGCGAACACGCAAGCGTCCGCTCAATTATTCTGCAAACAGGAGGAGGCCGAGCTCCCCTGCACGATACACCTCGAAACCCTCTCAGGTCCCGGCGGCGCGCAGCGCCGTCCTAGGTACTTGGTCGGTTTCGAGAGAGGCGCAATCGCCCGGAGTTAGGCGAGTAGACGGTTTTAGTGCGAACACCCTTGCTCCCAACTGAGCTTGCCGCTGCCGACAGAGGCCCGGGAGCGTGCTGTCGTGGCATTGCCGGCGGGAGACAACACGCGCCACCTATGGTGACCGGCAGCTCCAACGCCAGCGCCACACAAGGGCAAAGCCCCACTTGGGTGCAGAAGCGAACTCTCCCAGCACAGCGCACGCGCCAACACGTCCGCACAACTGCGATACAAACCACCTGCGAGAACCGCTGGGGCGACCGAGCAGCAGACGGCGTCGCGGCGCCGAGTGCCAGGCGGCGGCGCATCCTCAACGCACACAGTCCTCAATCAGACCAGCACACTGCAGATGTCCACCGCGCTTCGCACCGGGCTCGGCTGAACCAACTTTGGCCGCCAGGCGCCGCGTGCAGGGTGCGCCGCAGCGTAGCTGCGCCGCCTGCCGGGCCCGTCGGCTGGCGCTCCTGCCACTCGGCGCCCCCCACCAGCCGCCTGTTGCGCGTGCGCCCACGCAGCGCGCGGCCAACACGCCGGGCGGCCCCCCTTCACCGGCCGGGAACAGTCCCACCAAGCCACCGCCGCGTATCGCTTCATACCCACATGGGCCTAGTCACGCGTGTGGATGTGGCGGGTACCGCTGAAACAACCGGTTAATAGCTGTACCGATCGTCGCCATCACAGATTCACCTCCAGCGTGAACAACCGCTCAACAACGGATTTCCAGTTCATTTGCGTATCTTGGGCAGTAAACGTAGATGTCCACCTACATTTGCGAATTCAACAATTCTTGCATGCCAGGATGTCATGTGTCACGACACGCTACATCAGACCACATACACACTGCGACATGTGCAGAAGAGAACACGTGGAAGGTGGCCCGCGCACGTATGCGATGTACCTTCCGCGATCCACTGTCAACCGGCATCTGCGGCATGTCCCAGATATGGAACGCGGTCCACCAGGGTAGCACTTTGTGTGAGGCAATACGACAAAGTCGGAATACACGCGTCACTACATCAGACGGCTCACGCTGACCTGACCTGACCTGACTCACCGCACCACCACCCCCAGCGACCCAGGGTGACATACAATGCGTTCGTACGTTCCTCCCACACGCCTCTACGGCGTACCACAGTGCAACCTAGCTGTTATTGGGAGACGAGACAAGTAGCATCAAGCACAACATATGGAAATTGAGATTCGACACCGTTGGGCACAGCCAGCGTACGGTCACACGTATCACACTACTTCACTCTGTACGTAACGACCGATGATCGGTACAGCGTGTGGGTTACGCGTACGACATCAGCGGACAATGGACACAGACCATACCACGACGTACACTGAGGGCGTCGACATCTGAATGCAACTGAACAGCTGCGAGGCTCATTTAACACTCAAACGCCAGACCGACCAGCTTGAGAGGACAGAGACACAAAGAGGGGGACAGAGGGGGACAGAGGGGGGGGAGGGGGGGGGTCGGCGATATAGTCCTATTGCAGTACAATTGACAGTGGATAGCAGGAATATGTGGAAAGTAAGCAACACTCGCAAGACATCTACATGAGGATAACAACGACACCAGAGATTCCGAGCAGTGAACTATGTTAGGCAAAGGGACAACGTGGGTTAGGTTAAGGGACAACGTGGGTTAGGTTAAGGGACAACGTGGGTTAGGTTAAGGGACAACGTGGGTTAGGTTAAGGGACAACGTGGGTTAGGTTAAGGGACAACGTGGGTTAGGTTAAGGGACAACGTGGGTTAGGTTAAGGGACAACGTGGGTTAGGTTAAGGGACAACGTGGGTTAGGTTAAGGGACAACGTGGGTTAGGTTAAGGGACAACGTGGGTTAGGTTAAGGGACAACGTGGGTTAGGTTAAGGGACAACGTGGGTTAGGTTAAGGGACAACGTGGGTTAGGTTAAGGGACAACGTGGGTTAGGTTAAGGGACAACGTGGGTTAGGTTAAGGGACAACGTGGGTTAGGTTAAGGGACAACGTGGGTTAGGTTAAGGGACAACTTGAGTTAGGTTAAGGGACAACTTGAGTTAGGTTAAGGGACAACTTGAGTTAGGTTAAGGGACAACTTGAGTTAGGTTAAGGGACAAATTGAGTTAGGTTAAGGGACAAATTGAGTTAGGTTAAGGGACAAATTGAGTTAGGTTAAGGGACAAATTGAGTTAGGTTAAGGGACAACTTGAGTTAGGTTAAGGGACAACTTGAGTTAGGTTAAGGGACAAATTGAGTTAGGTTAAGGGACAACTTGAGTTAGGTTAAGGGACAACTTGAGTTAGGTTAAGGGACAACTTGAGTTAGGTTAAGGGACAACTTGAGTTAGGTTAAGGGACAACTTGAGTTAGGTTAAGGGACAACTTGAGTTAGGTTAAGGGACAACTTGAGTTAGGTTAAGGGACAAATTGAGTTAGGTTAAGGGACAAATTGAGTTAGGTTAAGGGACAAATTGAGTTAGGTTAAGGGACAAATTGAGTTAGGTTAAGGGACAAATTGAGTTAGGTTAAGGGACAACTTGAGTTAGGTTAAGGGACAACTTGAGTTAGGTTAAGGGACAACTTGAGTTAGGTTAAGGGACAACTTGAGTTAGGTTAAGGGACAACTTGAGTTAGGTTAAGGGACAACTTGAGTTAGGTTAAGGGACAAATTGAGTTAGGTTAAGGGACAAATTGAGTTAGGTTAAGGGACAAATTGAGTTAGGTTAAGGGACAACTTGAGTTAGGTTAAGGGACAAATTGAGTTAGGTTAAGGGACAACTTGAGTTAGGTTAAGGGACAACTTGAGTTAGGTTAAGGGACAACTTGAGTTAGGTTAAGGGACAACTTGAGTTAGGTTAAGGGACAACTTGAGTTAGGTTAAGGGACAACTTGAGTTAGGTTAAGGGACAACTTGAGTTAGGTTAAGGGACAAATTGAGTTAGGTTAAGGGACAAATTGAGTTAGGTTAAGGGACAAATTGAGTTAGGTTAAGGGACAAATTGAGTTAGGTTAAGGGACAAATTGAGTTAGGTTAAGGGACAACTTGAGTTAGGTTAAGGGACAACTTGAGTTAGGTTAAGGGACAACTTGAGTTAGGTTAAGGGACAACTTGAGTTAGGTTAAGGGACAACTTGAGTTAGGTTAAGGGACAAATTGAGTTAGGTTAAGGGACAAATTGAGTTAGGTTAAGGGACAAATTGAGTTAGGTTAAGGGACAACTTGAGTTAGGTTAAGGGACAAATTGAGTTAGGTTAAGGGACAAATTGAGTTAGGTTAAGCGATAATCTGGTACAGCCACAGTTAGGTTAAGCGATAATCTGGTACAGCCACAGTTAGGTTAAGCGATAATCTGGTACAGCCACAGTTAGGTTAAGCGATAATCTGGTACAGCCACAGTTAGGTTAAGCGATAATCTGGTACAGCCACAGTTAGGTTAAGCGATAATCTGGTACAGCCACAGTTAGGTTAAGCGATAAACTGGTACAGCCACAGTTAGGTTAAGCGATAAACTGGTACAGCCACAGTTAGGTTAAGCGATAAACTGGTACAGCCACAGTTAGGTTAAGCGATAAACTGGTACAGCCACAGTTAGGTTAAGCGATAAACTGGTACAGCCACAGTTAGGTTAAGCGATAAACTGGTACAGCCACAGTTAGGTTAAGCGATAAACTGGTACAGCCACAGTTAGGTTAAGCGATAAACTGGTACAGCCACAGTTAGGTTAAGCGATAAACTGGTACAGCCACAGTTAGGTTAAGCGATAAACTGGTACAGCCACAGTTAGGTTAAGCGATAAACTGGTACAGCCACAGTTAGGTTAAGCGATAAAGTTGGTTAAATTTGGTATTGTGTGGGAAGGGGGCAGAGAGAGAGGGGGGGGGGGGGGTGGATAGTGGTGGCAGTACACGGATGCCTGAGTCACCGTCAGATACGTCACGTCGGTTCGATGCTTGTAGCAAGAGGCTGGCGGATGTGTGTCTCTCACTTCTGCAATTTTTCATGTGGTATAACACGAGGGCGGGGGATGATATTTGGTGCCCCTCTGTGTAGGATGTGTGTTGGTGGTGTTGATTTATCTGAGCAATGGTAGTTGTCGGAGGAGTGGGGTATTGTGCTTTTATAGGTGGACCTACTGCTCTGGTTATCATAGTGTCGACGGTGCAATGTGGCAGAGAGGATGCACTCGACATTGTCGCATTCCAGATGTTTACGTATTGTGTGTCTCCGTTGCAGGCCGAGAGTGGTGCATGTTCGAGTGTCTGGCTGACGTGCGATTCACGTTGTGTGCCCAGTCTTACAGCACGTATAGGGACATTCGCATAAATCATCTATATTTGGCCTTGCATCATTTACTAAGCAGTGCCGTGAGACGACCGAACTATTAGGAAAGTACTGATGTACCGCATAATGTTTACCTTCCACCACACGGCGAGTATCGACTGTGCCCAGCGTTGCCACCGCAGGCAGCGGTCACCGTCACCATTGTGCGGCGGAACGGAACATCTATATCCTCAGAGGAGCACTCTTTGCCGCCGGGCGTCACGTCTCGCGGCCTGCCGGCCAGCGCCCACGACGAACTTACTGCATGTATAGGGACAGCGGGAATTTGGCATACTTGATATAACTCTTCATGAGGCGCAAGATATAGGGGTGGATTGCAACTTACGACTGCGAGAAAAGTCCGCCGTTCATCCGCCGGAGTTGCGATTTCGGCGGGGCACGTACGGTCGCGGGTGGAGCACTTGGTGCGGCGTACGCACCCGGGTTGCGGCTCCTGCGCTGGAGGGGGGTGCAGGTTTTGTGTGGGTGGGCTCGGCAAATGAGCACTGTGGGCCCCATACATGGCTTAGTCCGCGTGGCCTCCCCCAGGTGGCGGTACCGTCGTTGCACCACGTCATGTCGCGGGGCACCTACAGATGGCGCACGT
>NW_026061998.1:70000-72500 GCF_023897955.1 Schistocerca gregaria | reverse complement strand
CGAACACGCAAGCGTCCGCTCAATTATTCTGCAAACAGGAGGAGGCCGAGCTCCCCTGCACGATACACCTCGAAACCCTCTCAGGTCCCGGCGGCGCGCAGCGCCGTCCTAGGTACTTGGTCGGTTTCGAGAGAGGCGCAATCGCCCGGAGTTAGGCGAGTAGACGGTTTTAGTGCGAACACCCTTGCTCCCAACTGAGCTTGCCGCTGCCGACAGAGGCCCGGGAGCGTGCTGTCGTGGCATTGCCGGCGGGAGACAACACGCGCCACCTATGGTGACCGGCAGCTCCAACGCCAGCGCCACACAAGGGCAAAGCCCCACTTGGGTGCAGAAGCGAACTCTCCCAGCACAGCGCACGCGCCAACACGTCCGCACAACTGCGATACAAACCACCTGCGAGAACCGCTGGGGCGACCGAGCAGCAGACGGCGTCGCGGCGCCGAGTGCCAGGCGGCGGCGCATCCTCAACGCACACAGTCCTCAATCAGACCAGCACACTGCAGATGTCCACCGCGCTTCGCACCGGGCTCGGCTGAACCAACTTTGGCCGCCAGGCGCCGCGTGCAGGGTGCGCCGCAGCGTAGCTGCGCCGCCTGCCGGGCCCGTCGGCTGGCGCTCCTGCCACTCGGCGCCCCCCACCAGCCGCCTGTTGCGCGTGCGCCCACGCAGCGCGCGGCCAACACGCCGGGCGGCCCCCCTTCACCGGCCGGGAACAGTCCCACCAAGCCACCGCCGCGTATCGCTTCATACCCACATGGGCCTAGTCACGCGTGTGGATGTGGCGGGTACCGCTGAAACAACCGGTTAATAGCTGTACCGATCGTCGCCATCACAGATTCACCTCCAGCGTGAACAACCGCTCAACAACGGATTTCCAGTTCATTTGCGTATCTTGGGCAGTAAACGTAGATGTCCACCTACATTTGCGAATTCAACAATTCTTGCATGCCAGGATGTCATGTGTCACGACACGCTACATCAGACCACATACACACTGCGACATGTGCAGAAGAGAACACGTGGAAGGTGGCCCGCGCACGTATGCGATGTACCTTCCGCGATCCACTGTCAACCGGCATCTGCGGCATGTCCCAGATATGGAACGCGGTCCACCAGGGTAGCACTTTGTGTGAGGCAATACGACAAAGTCGGAATACACGCGTCACTACATCAGACGGCTCACGCTGACCTGACCTGACCTGACTCACCGCACCACCACCCCCAGCGACCCAGGGTGACATACAATGCGTTCGTACGTTCCTCCCACACGCCTCTACGGCGTACCACAGTGCAACCTAGCTGTTATTGGGAGACGAGACAAGTAGCATCAAGCACAACATATGGAAATTGAGATTCGACACCGTTGGGCACAGCCAGCGTACGGTCACACGTATCACACTACTTCACTCTGTACGTAACGACCGATGATCGGTACAGCGTGTGGGTTACGCGTACGACATCAGCGGACAATGGACACAGACCATACCACGACGTACACTGAGGGCGTCGACATCTGAATGCAACTGAACAGCTGCGAGGCTCATTTAACACTCAAACGCCAGACCGACCAGCTTGAGAGGACAGAGACACAAAGAGGGGGACAGAGGGGGACAGAGGGGGGGGAGGGGGGGGGTCGGCGATATAGTCCTATTGCAGTACAATTGACAGTGGATAGCAGGAATATGTGGAAAGTAAGCAACACTCGCAAGACATCTACATGAGGATAACAACGACACCAGAGATTCCGAGCAGTGAACTATGTTAGGCAAAGGGACAACGTGGGTTAGGTTAAGGGACAACGTGGGTTAGGTTAAGGGACAACGTGGGTTAGGTTAAGGGACAACGTGGGTTAGGTTAAGGGACAACGTGGGTTAGGTTAAGGGACAACGTGGGTTAGGTTAAGGGACAACGTGGGTTAGGTTAAGGGACAACGTGGGTTAGGTTAAGGGACAACGTGGGTTAGGTTAAGGGACAACGTGGGTTAGGTTAAGGGACAACGTGGGTTAGGTTAAGGGACAACGTGGGTTAGGTTAAGGGACAACGTGGGTTAGGTTAAGGGACAACGTGGGTTAGGTTAAGGGACAACGTGGGTTAGGTTAAGGGACAACGTGGGTTAGGTTAAGGGACAACGTGGGTTAGGTTAAGGGACAACTTGAGTTAGGTTAAGGGACAACTTGAGTTAGGTTAAGGGACAACTTGAGTTAGGTTAAGGGACAAATTGAGTTAGGTTAAGGGACAAATTGAGTTAGGTTAAGGGACAAATTGAGTTAGGTTAAGGGACAAATTGAGTTAGGTTAAGGGACAACTTGAGTTAGGTTAAGGGACAACTTGAGTTAGGTTAAGGGACAAATTGAGTTAGGTTAAGGGACAACTTGAGTTAGGTTAAGGGACAACTTGAGTTAGGTTAAGGGACAACTTGAGTTAGGTTAAGGGACAACTTGAGTTAGGTTAAGGGACAACTTGAGTTAGGTTAAGGGACAACTTGAGTTAGGTTAAGGGA
>NW_026061998.1:57500-65000 GCF_023897955.1 Schistocerca gregaria | reverse complement strand
CACTTGTTTCGCCGCGCAATGCTCCTCAACCTTGTTGAGGAGTACGGCTTTTCCCTAGTTTAATGTTGGTAGTTCTCCTCGAAAATTAATTTTGCAAATTGTGACACTTGGTCAACTAGACATTGTAAAGTGTTATATTTCTCAGGGTTTCTCAGAATGTTCCTGACTGTTTGGTCTTGGATTTCAAGCCTTAGCTCTGAGGCGACTGGATCAAAGTCGGGACATTCAAACACTACGTGCTCGGGCGTCCCCACAGGGGCGCCACAAACGCACTCAGGTGTCGGACGACTTCCAATCCGATGGAGATACACAGGATATGGGCCGTGTCCTGTTAGAAAGTGTACAATGCCTTGAGAGGGGACGAAGTGTTTCATACGTATTCTTTCCTGAATACTTGGAAGGAGGTCATAGACACGCCTTCCTGTATCGGATGTATCCCATTGTTGTTGCCAGAGATTGATCGTTTTTTGTTTAATTTCTTTTACATTGTTGAGGTGTTCACCCATTATTAATGTGACTTGTTGGTGTTCTCGTTTGGAAAGCCAGTACATTGCAGCCTGCTGTCTGATTAACAGATCTAAAGGGCAGAGTCCCATGATTAGACACAGTGCATCTGTGGGTGTTGTACCAAATGCGCCTACACACCTTAGTATTACGTTGCGCTGTATCCTTCTTACCATAGTGGCAGGCTTGACCTGAGTGAGTTTGTGGGCCCAGGCACTGGAGCCGTATCCCACGATTGGTACCAAAACACAGTTATTATACATTTTTGTTGCAATCGGAGGGAGATGGAAACGCCGTTGGGCTATACTTATTAATTTGTTTAGTACTGCCAGAGCCTTAGAGGCAACGTGATTTATGTGTGGGATGTAGCTCCAGGCTTCGTCTATGAAGACGCCCAAGTACTTTGCAGCGCGTGTTCTTGCGACTATACGGTTATTTAACCTTATAATAGGATCTCTGGCTAGTCTGCCTTTTAACAAGATGATACTTGATTTTTGAGGCGCGATTTCCAGTTTTGAACTTTGACACCATTGTATCAGAATTTCGGATACATGGGCCGCTCTTGTCTCAATCTCGGCACGGCTGTCGCCCTCAACGAGAACGAGGAGGTCGTCTGCATACGCCACGACTCCTAATGTCATGTTGTTCCTTTCTAGTGTTTCCAGTAATGGGTCCATATTCACGTCCCAAAACAAAGGGCCGCACACAGAACCCTGCGGACAGCCCTTTGAGATGTTCTTAGACACCACGACACCAGGAGCCGTGATTCTGGCGACTCTATTTCTGCAGTAGTCCTTCAGACAACCATATAGCGCCGCCGGGCATTCCAATTCTCGAAGTCGAGAAAAGAGCGCCGGCCACCACAGATTGTCGAAGGCACCCGAAATATCCACCATAACTCCGAGGACGTACTTCCGCGTGGATGAGTGTACAATACTTACGACTTTGTTGATAGCGTCAGATGTTGACTTCCGAGCTCGGAATCCGTATTGCGAATCACTCATTCCACGTAGGACTCTATGACTAGACAGTCTAGAGACCAGCAGCTTCTCAAATGTCTTTCCCAAGACGTCCAGGAGACAGATAGGTCGGTAGGATTTGGGCATCATTGGATCCTTATCAGGAGCCTTTTTGATAATAATAACTTCTGCCGTCTTCCAGCAGGTTGGGAAGACCTGTGTTTCCATACATCTGTTGTAAATTTTCGTAAGGCCCGGAGCCAGTTTGTTTGCAATGCATTGCAGAACTTCTGCAGGAATTGCATCCGGCCCCGGGGCCTTGCACTTTGCAAAGGAGCGAATAGCTGCCTTCACTTCCTCGATGGAGTAGGGGTACACCTGTACGTTGTTGTGGTAGTGTAGCTGGTCTTGCCGTCTTATTTCCTGCTGCATCTCGGTGTCTGTGTCAGGTCGATCGTCTGGGAGGAGCACCCTCAGTAGCTCCTCAGCGGTCTCTGACCAGTCCTGTGTCATTCTGTCTGTGTCACCGACTCGTACAGTCGAGAGATGCATTGGTGAATGGATTTTTTCTCTTACTATTTTGTACGGTGTACCCCATGGATCCAAAGTCAGGTGAGACTTTACAAAATCCTCCCAGCTCCGCTGGCGGTGTTGTCTGAGAGTTTCTTTGAAAAGCCATTTCCTTCTCCTATACTGGGCAAGATGGTAGTGCCGTTCCTCCTGGGTGAAGGACCTTTGATAGCTGCTTCGTGCTCTTCTCATAGACTGCCTGAGCCGGGTAAGCTCTGGAGTCCATGGAGAAGTCGCTTTTCGTATGAAGCGCCTTCGCGTCGGTATCGCCGCGGCCAAAGCCGCCCTGATTGAGACAATTAAGGCCCCTACGGCTTCCTCTACTTCAAAAGGACCGTCTCCCAGCTCCGGAGGATGAAACTCCGCCTCCAACAGGTCCCAGTCTGCTCTCCCGTAGTCATACTGCATTATCCACCCCTCTAGCACATGCTCCCCTTGTGATGCTATTGTAAATTCAATAGCGTTATGGTCACTGGTGGTTATGTTGTCGTTGACCTGCCAATTTTGGATATTGTTTACAATGTTTGTCGTGCAGAGCGTGACATCAATAGAGGATGCTGCCCCAGCTCTGCTCCTGTAGGTAGGAGGGTTGCCGGGGAGATTGACAACATTTAAATTATGTTCCATAATTATGTCTTCCAGTGCCAGTCCTCTTTGATCTTGAACTTAACTGTGCCATAGGGGGGATTTTGCGTTACTGTCCATTGATATTATAATTGCTTTGCCTGCTAGGGCTCGCAATACTGTAGATAACTGCCCAAGATAAATATTGATTGGATCCCTGTATTGACAATATATATTAATTATGTACCAAGATGTATTATAAAAGTTTATCTCCACAACTGTTACATGGGAAGTGCAATACTGTGTCAAGACAGTGGTTTTGATTAACTTGTTGTAGATGACAATTGCTGACATGGGGTTTGGACCCATTGATATTACCTGGGCAGTGACGGGAAAGCCTGTGACCTTGCCGGAGGCAGAGCCTGGCTCTTGAATTAACATAACATCGATATTTTTCTCTTCCGCTATCTTTCGGAGCTCCTGAGTTACAAGGGAGCTCCTCATAGCATTTATTTGTAAGACTTTTATCTTAATCCGGGTGTCTGGTGTAGAAATGGCTGTCAGGCCATACCTGGGCAGGATCAAAACCAATCCTGCCGTGCATCTTGACCATGTTTTTATAGGTCTTGTCGATATCGAACTCCCGACCCCGTCTGATATATAATTTTGACACTAGGTCTTGTAATTTTTCAAAGTCTGTGGGAATGTTTAACGCAGCGAGATGAATACAGTCTGCATCCTCCAGTGCCGGGAACGTGACCTTCTCTCCGCGAGGATGCCCGACCCTCACCAGCTGCCTCAGAGCCGCGTTTAGGGCTGTGGGTTCCTCCAGTCTTGACAGTCTTAACGTTTCCTCACAAATGGTGTATGTGTCTCCTGGTGGACACTGAGTGTACATTTTTCCAACTTGAATTGTTTCGACATCCTCTTGCGTCATTTTTGGAGTCTGCTGGTGCTCTGCTGCAGAGACTGGCGCGGCCGACGACGACTCCGCCCCCGAGGACGAGCGGGAACCCCCGCTCCCGACGGATGAAGCCGCCCCGCCGGTCACCGCCGCCTCCCGGAAGCCTAGATGACCCCTCCCTGTAGCCAGGAAACCCCCGACCTGACAGGAGAAATCCGTCGACTCCGGCCGCTCTGTCGGAACAGGAAGTGTATAGGTCTCTCCCTCCTTGCGCGTGAGAAAGCCCCCACTCTGTGAAGAGGTAGACTCCAAGTTGGTCTGCTCGGTCGCCGGATCACCTGGAGGACTCCTCCTAATGGCCAGGAAGGACCCAACCTGGCAGGAGAAGTCCCGCATCTCCGGTCGCACGTCTGGAACTAAGACAGAATAGACCTGCCTCTCCTCCTCTCGCTCGTTGACCACCGAGGGCAGAGATTCCTGTGATTCCTTGAGCTTCCGCCACCGACCTGCATCTCGCAACTGCTTGCTAGGTGATTTTCGAGTGACTCTATAGCGCGTTGCCATAGTCTGTCCTCTGTATAAGCCGCTGTATCATTATTTTATAGGTTGCACACTCCTTACCAGGAGTGTTGCAGGTGCGTTTCCGGTATTTACAAGGGATGCAGGTGGGCGTTTCTCTGTCGCACTTTGTTTTGTCATGCTTTTCGCTTCCACAATTCCCACATACTGGATTTAGGAAGCTACAGTATTTTGCAACATGTCCGTAATCGTGACATTTGGTACATTTAGCAAGGGCTGTATAGTCCTTGACGGATATTGCATTATAGCCTACGTATAATCTATTGGTTGTAATGATCTGTTTACGCAATTCCGGTGACACTTCAATGGCATGGTGCACAGTGTTTCGGTCACGAGGACCTGCCTTGAAGCGGACCTTGAATTGTTCTGTGAATTCTTCGCGAGTCATTTTGTCCTCAAAATTCTGTGCGTAAACACAGTCAGCCACGTCGTCCTGGGTCATATATGATGGTACGTCGTACATCATCATAAGTGGCCTTCGCTTTCTGGGCTTTTCGCATGTAAATGACTCCTGAATTTTAGTATTGTTCATTAGTTTGTCACTGTCCTCAGTAGAGGCCAGTTCGACTATCAATACGTTTTTTGTAGTCCTGATCTGATTTATTTTGATCTTATCTACCCTAGGGTTTATACTCTTTTCAAACTTGGCTTTTGCCGTCTTGACATCGTCCCCTTTCTTAGGCTTTATGAAGACTGTTGGGACAGCCTTCTGTACGTTCTGCTTTATCGTATCTTGCACCGTGCGTTTTATTGTGATTGGTGCTGCCGCAACTGCAGCATAAGACTTCTGGGGCTTTGCCGCCTCTTTTCTAAGGCGGTCATTTTCCGCCTTTATCTCTTCATATTGCCCCTCGAGCTTGGCATGCGCCAAAGCCCAGTTGGCAACTTCTTCTTTGATCACCCGAATTTGATCTGCGGTGATCTTTCCATGTTTAACGCTTCGGTCTAGAAGCCGAAGAAAATGCGCGTGTCGCTCCATGACGGAGACGTTTGATCTTGCATCGAATGGAGCGTCTTGCTCCGGTAGCGCCGTATCACTCTCCACGTTTTCTGCCATCATTGATTGAATTGAAGAGTGATAAATTGGAGGCCCGTCTCTTACCCCGGACCGGCCTCTCTGGCATGGGGGGGGGCAAATTGCAGCTCGCTCACCAGTCCCGCCCCTTGACCAAGAGCTTTAAGAGCTGCTGGGTTTAGCACGCCGTTTCCAGCGCACTAGTCCCCTTCCACAACCACATCACTGGGGATTTCACCCGTCCCTCCCCGGCAAATGCCCACCGCATTCCGGAGAGGCGGATTCACCTCTCGGCCTTCGCCCCCTACTCGGCCGAGTTCCCACCTAAAGGCCAAGAACCCAGTCCTACCCAGGTGCTGGGTCGGTCCCCCAGACTTTCGGGGGTCTGGCCCCATCTAACCTAGCCGGGGACATGTCACCATGCCCCGGCTTGACGGAGCATGTCCGGGACATCCCGTTCACGGCGATGAGCCTTTGCCGGCTCGGGCCGTGATCCCTCCCCAGCGAATGTGGACGTGGGGTTTGCAGAGCTGAGATGTTGTTTGCCCTGCGAGGGACAGATCTTGTGTCCCTTGCGACGCAGCTTCCCCTGCGCCATGCACCCTTTGCTTTCGCCTTGGGTTGGGGGACCATTTAACGTCGTCCAGGACGTGAGGAACTGCAGCAGCCAGACCGCAGGGCCCCAGGATCGTCGTGAGACTTACCCTCATACCCTCGCCCAGCCGCCGCGCTCAACTCAGGAGAGACAGGTGGTGTGTTTCTCGTTACGCAGCTTCCCCTGCGCCACGCACCCTTTGCTTTCGCTTGGGTTGGGGGCACTTAACGTCTTGCCGCGACGGGAGTTTTACGTCCTACCTTGACACACGACAACCCTCACAAATCCACAGCCCAGAGATGTTGAAGGTGGTAGCTGGGTCTTATATTGTGGAGTTTGACATCATCGAGACGGTGCGGCACTCAAGCCCGAGTTACGTTCCCCAGGGGGGTCTCCACACGTACCGGGGGATCATGACCGACCATGTCTCACCCACCGCTTTTGCTAATTAACGGTGGGCCAGTGCGGACCGTGAGGATTGCACCCAGTTAAGGGCTAGCCGTTTAACGTCATGCATGGACGGCCCATCCCGTGTTAGCTTCGCCCCATTTAAGGGGGTTACTGAGCCAGAGAGCCACGACAAGGCCACGAGATTGGACATTACGGTCCCCGCCCCACTCAGGTTCCTCTGAGCCCCGACGCGTTCGTTGACTTCAGGGAATCAGAGGGTCTCCTGGCGGTTTTAACCCAGTTATGAGTAGATAGGGACAGCGGGAATCTCGTTAATCCATTCATGCGCGTCACTAATTAGATGACGAGGCATTTGGCTACCTTAAGAGAGTCATAGTTACTCCCGCCGTTTACCCGCGCTTGCTTGAATTTCTTCACGTTGACATTCAGAGCACTGGGCAGAAATCACATTGCGTCAACACCCGCTAGGGCCATCGCAATGCTTTGTTTTAATTAGACAGTCGGATTCCCCCAGTCCGTGCCAGTTCTGAGTTGATCGTTGAATGGCGGCCGAAGAGAATCCGCGCACCCGCGCGCCCCCGGAGGAGCACGCTAAGGCGGACGCGGCCTCGCAGCAAGGAAGATCCGTGGGAGGCCAAGGCACGGGACCGAGCTCGGATCCTGCACGCAGGTTGAAGCACCGGGGCGCGAACGCCGCGCAGGCGCGCGCATCCTGCACCGCCGGCCAGCACGAGGCCAACCAACGGCGAGAGCAGACCACGCCCGCGCTAAACGCCCGCACTTACCGGCACCCCTACGGCACTCACCTCGCCCAGGCCCGGCACGTTAGCGCTGACCCACTTCCCGACCAAGCCCGACACGCCCCGATCCTCAGAGCCAATCCTTATCCCGAAGTTACGGATCCATTTTGCCGACTTCCCTTACCTACATTATTCTATCGACTAGAGGCTCTTCACCTTGGAGACCTGCTGCGGATATGGGTACGAACCGGCGCGACACCTCCACGTGGCCCTCTCCCGGATTTTCAAGGTCCGAGGGGAAGATCGGGACACCGCCGCAACTGCGGTGCTCTTCGCGTTCCAAACCCTATCTCCCTGCTAGAGGATTCCAGGGAACTCGAACGCTCATGCAGAAAAGAAAACTCTTCCCCGATCTCCCGACGGCGTCTCCGGGTCCTTTTGGGTTACCCAGACGAGCATCTCTAAAAGAGGGGCCCGACTTATATCGGTTCCGCTGCCGGGTTCCGGAATAGGAACCGGATTCCCTTTCGCCCAACGGGGGCCAGCACAAAGTGCATCATGCTATGACGGCCCCCATCAACATCGGATTTCTCCTAGGGCTTAGGATCGACTGACTCGTGTGCAACGGCTGTTCACACGAAACCCTTCTCCGCGTCAGC
>NW_026061998.1:50000-52500 GCF_023897955.1 Schistocerca gregaria | reverse complement strand
GCAGATGTCCACCGCGCTTCGCACCGGGCTCGGCTGAACCAACTTTGGCCGCCAGGCGCCGCGTGCAGGGTGCGCCGCAGCGTAGCTGCGCCGCCTGCCGGGCCCGTCGGCTGGCGCTCCTGCCACTCGGCGCCCCCCACCAGCCGCCTGTTGCGCGTGCGCCCACGCAGCGCGCGGCCAACACGCCGGGCGGCCCCCCTTCACCGGCCGGGAACAGTCCCACCAAGCCACCGCCGCGTATCGCTTCATACCCACATGGGCCTAGTCACGCGTGTGGATGTGGCGGGTACCGCTGAAACAACCGGTTAATAGCTGTACCGATCGTCGCCATCACAGATTCACCTCCAGCGTGAACAACCGCTCAACAACGGATTTCCAGTTCATTTGCGTATCTTGGGCAGTAAACGTAGATGTCCACCTACATTTGCGAATTCAACAATTCTTGCATGCCAGGATGTCATGTGTCACGACACGCTACATCAGACCACATACACACTGCGACATGTGCAGAAGAGAACACGTGGAAGGTGGCCCGCGCACGTATGCGATGTACCTTCCGCGATCCACTGTCAACCGGCATCTGCGGCATGTCCCAGATATGGAACGCGGTCCACCAGGGTAGCACTTTGTGTGAGGCAATACGACAAAGTCGGAATACACGCGTCACTACATCAGACGGCTCACGCTGACCTGACCTGACCTGACTCACCGCACCACCACCCCCAGCGACCCAGGGTGACATACAATGCGTTCGTACGTTCCTCCCACACGCCTCTACGGCGTACCACAGTGCAACCTAGCTGTTATTGGGAGACGAGACAAGTAGCATCAAGCACAACATATGGAAATTGAGATTCGACACCGTTGGGCACAGCCAGCGTACGGTCACACGTATCACACTACTTCACTCTGTACGTAACGACCGATGATCGGTACAGCGTGTGGGTTACGCGTACGACATCAGCGGACAATGGACACAGACCATACCACGACGTACACTGAGGGCGTCGACATCTGAATGCAACTGAACAGCTGCGAGGCTCATTTAACACTCAAACGCCAGACCGACCAGCTTGAGAGGACAGAGACACAAAGAGGGGGACAGAGGGGGACAGAGGGGGGGGAGGGGGGGGGTCGGCGATATAGTCCTATTGCAGTACAATTGACAGTGGATAGCAGGAATATGTGGAAAGTAAGCAACACTCGCAAGACATCTACATGAGGATAACAACGACACCAGAGATTCCGAGCAGTGAACTATGTTAGGCAAAGGGACAACGTGGGTTAGGTTAAGGGACAACGTGGGTTAGGTTAAGGGACAACGTGGGTTAGGTTAAGGGACAACGTGGGTTAGGTTAAGGGACAACGTGGGTTAGGTTAAGGGACAACGTGGGTTAGGTTAAGGGACAACGTGGGTTAGGTTAAGGGACAACGTGGGTTAGGTTAAGGGACAACGTGGGTTAGGTTAAAGGACAACGTGGGTTAGGTTAAGGGACAACGTGGGTTAGGTTAAGGGACAACGTGGGTTAGGTTAAGGGACAACTTGAGTTAGGTTAAGGGACAACTTGAGTTAGGTTAAGGGACAACTTGAGTTAGGTTAAGGGACAACTTGAGTTAGGTTAAGGGACAACTTGAGTTAGGTTAAGGGACAAATTGAGTTAGGTTAAGGGACAAATTGAGTTAGGTTAAGGGACAAATTGAGTTAGGTTAAGGGACAAATTGAGTTAGGTTAAGGGACAACTTGAGTTAGGTTAAGGGACAACTTGAGTTAGGTTAAGGGACAAATTGAGTTAGGTTAAGGGACAACTTGAGTTAGGTTAAGGGACAACTTGAGTTAGGTTAAGGGACAACTTGAGTTAGGTTAAGGGACAACTTGAGTTAGGTTAAGGGACAACTTGAGTTAGGTTAAGGGACAACTTGAGTTAGGTTAAGGGACAAATTGAGTTAGGTTAAGGGACAAATTGAGTTAGGTTAAGGGACAAATTGAGTTAGGTTAAGGGACAAATTGAGTTAGGTTAAGGGACAAATTGAGTTAGGTTAAGGGACAAATTGAGTTAGGTTAAGGGACAACTTGAGTTAGGTTAAGGGACAACTTGAGTTAGGTTAAGGGACAACTTGAGTTAGGTTAAGGGACAACTTGAGTTAGGTTAAGGGACAACTTGAGTTAGGTTAAGGGACAAATTGAGTTAGGTTAAGGGACAAATTGAGTTAGGTTAAGGGACAAATTGAGTTAGGTTAAGGGACAAATTGAGTTAGGTTAAGGGACAAATTGAGTTAGGTTAAGGGACAAATTGAGTTAGGTTAAGGGACAACTTGAGTTAGGTTAAGGGACAAATTGAGTTAGGTTAAGGGACAACTTGAGTTAGGTTAAGGGACAACTTGAGTTAGGTTAAGGGACAACTTGAGTTAGGTTAAGGGACAACTTGAGTTAGGTTAAGGGACAACTTGAGTTAGGTTAAGGGACAACTTGAGTTAGGTTAAGGGACAAATTGAGTTAGGT
>NW_026061998.1:37500-40000 GCF_023897955.1 Schistocerca gregaria | reverse complement strand
CAGCGTAGCTGCGCCGCCTGCCGGGCCCGTCGGCTGGCGCTCCTGCCACTCGGCGCCCCCCACCAGCCGCCTGTTGCGCGTGCGCCCACGCAGCGCGCGGCCAACACGCCGGGCGGCCCCCCTTCACCGGCCGGGAACAGTCCCACCAAGCCACCGCCGCGTATCGCTTCATACCCACATGGGCCTAGTCACGCGTGTGGATGTGGCGGGTACCGCTGAAACAACCGGTTAATAGCTGTACCGATCGTCGCCATCACAGATTCACCTCCAGCGTGAACAACCGCTCAACAACGGATTTCCAGTTCATTTGCGTATCTTGGGCAGTAAACGTAGATGTCCACCTACATTTGCGAATTCAACAATTCTTGCATGCCAGGATGTCATGTGTCACGACACGCTACATCAGACCACATACACACTGCGACATGTGCAGAAGAGAACACGTGGAAGGTGGCCCGCGCACGTATGCGATGTACCTTCCGCGATCCACTGTCAACCGGCATCTGCGGCATGTCCCAGATATGGAACGCGGTCCACCAGGGTAGCACTTTGTGTGAGGCAATACGACAAAGTCGGAATACACGCGTCACTACATCAGACGGCTCACGCTGACCTGACCTGACCTGACTCACCGCACCACCACCCCCAGCGACCCAGGGTGACATACAATGCGTTCGTACGTTCCTCCCACACGCCTCTACGGCGTACCACAGTGCAACCTAGCTGTTATTGGGAGACGAGACAAGTAGCATCAAGCACAACATATGGAAATTGAGATTCGACACCGTTGGGCACAGCCAGCGTACGGTCACACGTATCACACTACTTCACTCTGTACGTAACGACCGATGATCGGTACAGCGTGTGGGTTACGCGTACGACATCAGCGGACAATGGACACAGACCATACCACGACGTACACTGAGGGCGTCGACATCTGAATGCAACTGAACAGCTGCGAGGCTCATTTAACACTCAAACGCCAGACCGACCAGCTTGAGAGGACAGAGACACAAAGAGGGGGACAGAGGGGGACAGAGGGGGGGGAGGGGGGGGGGGTCGGCGATATAGTCCTATTGCAGTACAATTGACAGTGGATAGCAGGAATATGTGGAAAGTAAGCAACACTCGCAAGACATCTACATGAGGATAACAACGACACCAGAGATTCCGAGCAGTGAACTATGTTAGGCAAAGGGACAACGTGGGTTAGGTTAAGGGACAACGTGGGTTAGGTTAAGGGACAACGTGGGTTAGGTTAAGGGACAACGTGGGTTAGGTTAAGGGACAACGTGGGTTAGGTTAAGGGACAACGTGGGTTAGGTTAAGGGACAACGTGGGTTAGGTTAAGGGACAACGTGGGTTAGGTTAAGGGACAACGTGGGTTAGGTTAAGGGACAACGTGGGTTAGGTTAAGGGACAACGTGGGTTAGGTTAAGGGACAACGTGGGTTAGGTTAAGGGACAACGTGGGTTAGGTTAAGGGACAACGTGGGTTAGGTTAAGGGACAACGTGGGTTAGGTTAAGGGACAACTTGAGTTAGGTTAAGGGACAACTTGAGTTAGGTTAAGGGACAACTTGAGTTAGGTTAAGGGACAACTTGAGTTAGGTTAAGGGACAAATTGAGTTAGGTTAAGGGACAAATTGAGTTAGGTTAAGGGACAAATTGAGTTAGGTTAAGGGACAAATTGAGTTAGGTTAAGGGACAACTTGAGTTAGGTTAAGGGACAACTTGAGTTAGGTTAAGGGACAAATTGAGTTAGGTTAAGGGACAACTTGAGTTAGGTTAAGGGACAACTTGAGTTAGGTTAAGGGACAACTTGAGTTAGGTTAAGGGACAACTTGAGTTAGGTTAAGGGACAACTTGAGTTAGGTTAAGGGACAAATTGAGTTAGGTTAAGGGACAAATTGAGTTAGGTTAAGGGACAAATTGAGTTAGGTTAAGGGACAAATTGAGTTAGGTTAAGGGACAAATTGAGTTAGGTTAAGGGACAAATTGAGTTAGGTTAAGGGACAACTTGAGTTAGGTTAAGGGACAACTTGAGTTAGGTTAAGGGACAACTTGAGTTAGGTTAAGGGACAACTTGAGTTAGGTTAAGGGACAAATTGAGTTAGGTTAAGGGACAAATTGAGTTAGGTTAAGGGACAAATTGAGTTAGGTTAAGGGACAAATTGAGTTAGGTTAAGGGACAAATTGAGTTAGGTTAAGGGACAAATTGAGTTAGGTTAAGGGACAACTTGAGTTAGGTTAAGGGACAAATTGAGTTAGGTTAAGGGACAACTTGAGTTAGGTTAAGGGACAACTTGAGTTAGGTTAAGGGACAACTTGAGTTAGGTTAAGGGACAACTTGAGTTAGGTTAAGGGACAACTTGAGTTAGGTTAAGGGACAACTTGAGTTAGGTTAAGGGACAAATTGAGTTAGGTTAAGGGACAAATTGAGTTAGGTTAAGGGACAAATTGAGTTAGGTTAAGGGACAACTTGAGTTAGGTTAAGGGACA
>NW_026061998.1:22500-27500 GCF_023897955.1 Schistocerca gregaria | reverse complement strand
CGGCCGGGAACAGTCCCACCAAGCCACCGCCGCGTATCGCTTCATACCCACATGGGCCTAGTCACGCGTGTGGATGTGGCGGGTACCGCTGAAACAACCGGTTAATAGCTGTACCGATCGTCGCCATCACAGATTCACCTCCAGCGTGAACAACCGCTCAACAACGGATTTCCAGTTCATTTGCGTATCTTGGGCAGTAAACGTAGATGTCCACCTACATTTGCGAATTCAACAATTCTTGCATGCCAGGATGTCATGTGTCACGACACGCTACATCAGACCACATACACACTGCGACATGTGCAGAAGAGAACACGTGGAAGGTGGCCCGCGCACGTATGCGATGTACCTTCCGCGATCCACTGTCAACCGGCATCTGCGGCATGTCCCAGATATGGAACGCGGTCCACCAGGGTAGCACTTTGTGTGAGGCAATACGACAAAGTCGGAATACACGCGTCACTACATCAGACGGCTCACGCTGACCTGACCTGACCTGACTCACCGCACCACCACCCCCAGCGACCCAGGGTGACATACAATGCGTTCGTACGTTCCTCCCACACGCCTCTACGGCGTACCACAGTGCAACCTAGCTGTTATTGGGAGACGAGACAAGTAGCATCAAGCACAACATATGGAAATTGAGATTCGACACCGTTGGGCACAGCCAGCGTACGGTCACACGTATCACACTACTTCACTCTGTACGTAACGACCGATGATCGGTACAGCGTGTGGGTTACGCGTACGACATCAGCGGACAATGGACACAGACCATACCACGACGTACACTGAGGGCGTCGACATCTGTGAACAGCTGCGAGGCTCATTTAACACTCAAACGCCAGACCGACCAGCTTGAGAGGACAGAGACACAAAGAGGGGGACAGAGGGGGACAGAGGGGGGGGAGGGGGGGGGGTCGGCGATATAGTCCTATTGCAGTACAATTGACAGTGGATAGCAGGAATATGTGGAAAGTAAGCAACACTCGCAAGACATCTACATGAGGATAACAACGACACCAGAGATTCCGAGCAGTGAACTATGTTAGGCAAAGGGACAACGTGGGTTAGGTTAAGGGACAACGTGGGTTAGGTTAAGGGACAACGTGGGTTAGGTTAAGGGACAACGTGGGTTAGGTTAAGGGACAACGTGGGTTAGGTTAAGGGACAACGTGGGTTAGGTTAAGGGACAACGTGGGTTAGGTTAAGGGACAACGTGGGTTAGGTTAAGGGACAACGTGGGTTAGGTTAAGGGACAACGTGGGTTAGGTTAAGGGACAACGTGGGTTAGGTTAAGGGACAACGTGGGTTAGGTTAAGGGACAACGTGGGTTAGGTTAAGGGACAACGTGGGTTAGGTTAAGGGACAACGTGGGTTAGGTTAAGGGACAACGTGGGTTAGGTTAAGGGACAACGTGGGTTAGGTTAAGGGACAACGTGGGTTAGGTTAAGGGACAACGTGGGTTAGGTTAAGGGACAACGTGGGTTAGGTTAAGGGACAACGTGGGTTAGGTTAAGGGACAACGTGGGTTAGGTTAAGGGACAACGTGGGTTAGGTTAAGGGACAACGTGGGTTAGGTTAAGGGACAACGTGGGTTAGGTTAAGGGACAACGTCGGTTAGGTTAAGGGACAACGTCGGTTAGGTTAAGGGACAACGTCGGTTAGGTTAAGGGACAACGTCGGTTAGGTTAAGGGACAACGTCGGTTAGGTTAAGGGACAACGTCGGTTAGGTTAAGGGACAACGTCGGTTAGGTTAAGGGACAACGTGGGTTAGGTTAAGGGACAACGTGGGTTAGGTTAAGGGACAACTTGAGTTAGGTTAAGGGACAACTTGAGTTAGGTTAAGGGACAAATTGAGTTAGGTTAAGGGACAAATTGAGTTAGGTTAAGGGACAAATTGAGTTAGGTTAAGGGACAAATTGAGTTAGGTTAAGGGACAAATTGAGTTAGGTTAAGGGACAACTTGAGTTAGGTTAAGGGACAAATTGAGTTAGGTTAAGGGACAACTTGAGTTAGGTTAAGGGACAACTTGAGTTAGGTTAAGGGACAACTTGAGTTAGGTTAAGGGACAACTTGAGTTAGGTTAAGGGACAACTTGAGTTAGGTTAAGGGACAACTTGAGTTAGGTTAAGGGACAACTTGAGTTAGGTTAAGGGACAACTTGAGTTAGGTTAAGGGACAACTTGAGTTAGGTTAAGGGACAACTTGAGTTAGGTTAAGGGACAACTTGAGTTAGGTTAAGGGACAACTTGAGTTAGGTTAAGGGACAACTTGAGTTAGGTTAAGGGACAACTTGAGTTAGGTTAAGGGACAACTTGAGTTAGGTTAAGGGACAACTTGAGTTAGGTTAAGGGACAACTTGAGTTAGGTTAAGGGACAACTTGAGTTAGGTTAAGGGACAACTTGAGTTAGGTTAAGGGACAACTTGAGTTAGGTTAAGGGACAACTTGAGTTAGGTTAAGGGACAACTTGAGTTAGGTTAAGGGACAACTTGAGTTAGGTTAAGGGACAACGTGGGTTAGGTTAAGGGACAAATTGAGTTAGGTTAAGGGACAACTTGAGTTAGGTTAAGGGACAACTTGAGTTAGGTTAAGGGACAACTTGAGTTAGGTTAAGGGACAACTTGAGTTAGGTTAAGGGACAACTTGAGTTAGGTTAAGGGACAACTTGAGTTAGGTTAAGGGACAACTTGAGTTAGGTTAAGGGACAACTTGAGTTAGGTTAAGGGACAACTTGAGTTAGGTTAAGGGACAACTTGAGTTAGGTTAAGGGACAACTTGAGTTAGGTTAAGGGACAACTTGAGTTAGGTTAAGGGACAACTTGAGTTAGGTTAAGGGACAACTTGAGTTAGGTTAAGGGACAACTTGAGTTAGGTTAAGGGACAACTTGAGTTAGGTTAAGGGACAACTTGAGTTAGGTTAAGGGACAACTTGAGTTAGGTTAAGGGACAACTTGAGTTAGGTTAAGGGACAACTTGAGTTAGGTTAAGGGACAACTTGAGTTAGGTTAAGGGACAACTTGAGTTAGGTTAAGGGACAACTTGAGTTAGGTTAAGGGACAAATTGAGTTAGGTTAAGGGACAAATTGAGTTAGGTTAAGGGACAAATTGAGTTAGGTTAAGGGACAAATTGAGTTAGGTTAAGGGACAAATTGAGTTAGGTTAAGGGACAAATTGAGTTAGGTTAAGGGACAAATTGAGTTAGGTTAAGGGACAAATTGAGTTAGGTTAAGGGACAAATTGAGTTAGGTTAAGGGACAAATTGAGTTAGGTTAAGGGACAAATTGAGTTAGGTTAAGGGACAAATTGAGTTGGGTTAAGCGATAATCTGGTACAGCCACAGTTAGGTTAAGCGATAATCTGGTACAGCCACAGTTAGGTTAAGCGATAATCTGGTACAGCCACAGTTAGGTTAAGCGATAATCTGGTACAGCCACAGTTAGGTTAAGCGATAATCTGGTACAGCCACAGTTAGGTTAAGCGATAAACTGGTACAGCCACAGTTAGGTTAAGCGATAAACTGGTACAGCCACAGTTAGGTTAAGCGATAAACTGGTACAGCCACAGTTAGGTTAAGCGATAAACTGGTACAGCCACAGTTAGGTTAAGCGATAAACTGGTACAGCCACAGTTAGGTTAAGCGATAAACTGGTACAGCCACAGTTAGGTTAAGCGATAAACTGGTACAGCCACAGTTAGGTTAAGCGATAAACTGGTACAGCCACAGTTAGGTTAAGCGATAATCTGGTACAGCCACAGTTAGGTTAAGCGATAATCTGGTACAGCCACAGTTAGGTTAAGCGATAAACTGGTACAGCCACAGTTAGGTTAAGCGATAAACTGGTACAGCCACAGTTAGGTTAAGCGATAATCTGGTACAGCCACAGTTAGGTTAAGCGATAATCTGGTACAGCCACAGTTAGGTTAAGCGATAAACTGGTACAGCCACAGTTAGGTTAAGCGATAAACTGGTACAGCCACAGTTAGGTTAAGCGATAAACTGGTACAGCCACAGTTAGGTTAAGCGATAAACTGGTACAGCCACAGTTAGGTTAAGCGATAAACTGGTACAGCCACAGTTAGGTTAAGCGATAAACTGGTACAGCCACAGTTAGGTTAAGCGATAAACTGGTACAGCCACAGTTAGGTTAAGCGATAAACTGGTACAGCCACAGTTAGGTTAAGCGATAAACTGGTACAGCCACAGTTAGGTTAAGCGATAAACTGGTACAGCCACAGTTAGGTTAAGCGATAAACTGGTACAGCCACAGTTAGGTTAAGCGATAAACTGGTACAGCCACAGTTAGGTTAAGCGATAAACTGGTACAGCCACAGTTAGGTTAAGCGATAAACTGGTACAGCCACAGTTAGGTTAAGCGATAAACTGGTACAGCCACAGTTAGGTTAAGCGATAAACTGGTACAGCCACAGTTAGGTTAAGCGATAAACTGGTACAGCCACAGTTAGGTTAAGCGATAAACTGGTACAGCCACAGTTAGGTTAAGCGATAAACTGGTACAGCCACAGTTAGGTTAAGCGATAAACTGGTACAGCCACAGTTAGGTTAAGCGATAAACTGGTACAGCCACAGTTAGGTTAAGCGATAAAGTTGGTTAAATTTGGTATTGTGTGGGAAGGGGGCAGAGAGAGAGGGGGGGGGGGGGGTGGATAGTGGTGGCAGTACACGGATGCCTGAGTCACCGTCAGATACGTCACGTCGGTTCGATGCTTGTAGCAAGAGGCTGGCGGATGTGTGTCTCTCACTTCTGCAATTTTTCATGTGGTATAACACGAGGGCGGGGGATGATATTTGGTGCCCCTCTGTGTAGGATGTGTGTTGGTGGTGTTGATTTATCTGAGCAATGGTAGTTGTCGGAGGAGTGGGGTATTGTGCTTTTATAGGTGGACCTACTGCTCTGGTTATCATAGTGTCGACGGTGCAATGTGGCAGAGAGGATGCACTCGACATTGTCGCATTCCAGATGTTTACGTAT
>NW_026061998.1:7500-12500 GCF_023897955.1 Schistocerca gregaria | reverse complement strand
GGTTAAGGACAACGTGGGTTAGGTTAAGGGACAACGTGGGTTAGGTTAAGGGACAACGTGGGTTAGGTTAAGGGACAACGTGGGTTAGGTTAAGGGACAACGTGGGTTAGGTTAAGGGACAACGTGGGTTAGGTTAAGGGACAACGTTGGTTAGGTTAAGGGACAACGTGGGTTAGGTTAAGGGACAACGTGGGTTAGGTTAAGGGACAACGTGGGTTAGGGTTAAGGGACAACGTGGGTTAGGTTAAGGGACAACGTGGTTAGGTTAAGGACAACGTGGGTTAGGTTAAGGGACAACGTGGGTTAGGTTAAGGGACAACGTGGGGTTAGGTTAAGGGACAACGTGGGTTAGGTTAAGGGACAACGTGGGTTAGGTTAAGGGACACGTGGGTTAGGTTAAGGGACAACGTGGGTTAGGTTAAGGGACAACGTGGGTTAGGTTAAGGACAACGTGGGTTAGGTTAAGGGACAACGTGGGTTAGGTTAAGGGACAACGTCGGTTAGGTTAAGGGACAACGTCGGTTAGGTTAAGGGACAACGTCGGTTAGGTTTAAGGGACAACGTCGGTTAGTTAAGGGACAACGTCGTTATGGTTAAGGGACAACGTCGGTTAGGTTAAGGGACAACGTGGGTTAGGTTAAGGGACAACGTGGGTTAGGTAAGGGACAACTTGAGTTAGGTTAAGGGACAACTTGAGTTAGGTTAAGGGCAAATTGAGTTAGGTTAAGGGACAAATTGAGTAGGTTAAGGGACAAATTGAGTTAGGTTAAGGGACAAATTGAGTTAGGTTAAGGGACAAATTGAGTTAGGTTAAGGGACAACTTGAGTTAGGTTAAGGGGGACAAATTGAGTAGGTAAGGGACAAATTGAGTTAGGTTAAGGGACAAATTGAGTTAGGTTAAGGGACAACTTGAGTTAGGTTAAGGGACAACTTGAGTTAGGTTAAGGGACCAACTTGAGTTAGGTTAAGGGACAACTTGAGTTAGGTTAAGGGACAACTTGAGTTAGGTTAAGGGACAACTTGAGTAGGTTAAGGGACAACTTGAGTTAGGTTAAGGGACAACTTGAGTTAGGTTAAGGGACAACTTGAGTTAGGTTAAGGGACAACTTGAGTTAGGTTAAGGGACAACTTGAGTTAGGTTAGGGGACAACTTGAGTTAGGTAAAGGGACAACTTGAGTTAGGTTAAGGGACAACTTGAGTTAGGTTAAGGGACAACTTGAGTTAGGTTAAGGGACAACTTGAGTTAGGTTAAGGGACAACTTGAGTTAGGTTAAGGACAACTTGAGTTAGGTTAAGGGACAACTTGAGTTAGGTTAAGGGACAACTTGAGTTAGGTTAAGGGACAACTTGAGTTAGGTTAAGGGACAACTTGAGTTAGGTTAAGGGACAACGTGGGTTAGGTTAAGGGACAAATTGAGTTAGGTTAAGGGACAACTTGAGTTAGGTTAAGGGACAACTTGAGTTAGGTTAAGGGACAACTTGAGTTAGGTTAAGGGACAACTTGAGTTAGGTTAAGGGACAACTTGAGTTAGGTTAAGGACAACTTGAGTTAGGTTAAGGGACAACTTGAGTTTAGGTTAAGGGACAACTTGAGTTAGGTTAAGGGACAACTTGAGTTAGGTTAAGGGACAACTTGAGTTAGGTTAAGGGACAACTTGAGTTAGGTTAAGGGACAACTTGAGTTAGGTTAAGGGACAACTTGAGTTAGGTTAAGGGACAACTTGAGTTAGGTTAAGGGACAACTTGAGTTAGGGTTAAGTGACAACTTGAGTTAGGTTAAGGGACAACTTGAGTTAGGTTAAGGGACAACTTGAGTTAGGTTAAGGGACAACTTGAGTTAGGTTAAGGGACAAATTGAGTTAGGTTAAGGGACAAATTGAGTTAGGTTAAGGGACAAATTGAGTTAGTTAAGGGACAAATTGAGTTAGGTTAAGGGACAAATTGAGTTAGGTTAAGGGACAAATTGAGTTAGGTTAAGGGACAAATTGAGTTAGGTTAAGGGACAAATTGAGTTAGGTTAAGGGACAAATTGAGTTAGGTTAAGGACAAATTGAGTTAGGTTAAGGGACAAATTGAGTTAGGTTAAGGGACAATATTGAGTTAGGTTAAGGGACAAATTGAGTTAGGTTAAGGGACAAATTGAGTTAGGTTAAGGGACAATTGAGTTAGGTTAAGCGATAATCTGGTACAGCCACAGTTAGGTTAAGCGATAATCTGTACAGCCTCAGTTAGGTTAAGCGATAATCTGGTACAAGCCACAGTTAGGTTAAGCGATAATCTGGTACAGCCACAGTTAGGTTAAGCGATAAACTGGTACAGCCACAGTTAGGTTAAGCGATAAACTGGTACAGCCACAGTTAGGTTAAGCGATAAACTGGTACAGCCACAGTTAGGTTAAGCGATAAACTGGTACAGCCACAGTTAGGTTAAGCGATAAACTGGTACAGCCACAGTTAGGTTAAGCGATAAACTGGTACAGCCACAGTTAGGTTAAGCGATAAACTGGTACAGCCACAGTTAGGTTAAGCGATAAACTGGTACAGCACAGTTAGGTTAAGCGAATAAACTGGTACAGCCACAGTTAGGTTAAGCGATAAACTGGTACAGCCACAGTTAGGTTAAGCGATAATCTGGTACAGCCACAGTTAGGTTAAGCGATAATCTGGTACAGCCACAGTTAGGTTAAGCGATAAACTGTACAGCACAGTTAGGTTAAGCGATAAACTGGTACAGCCACAGTTAGGTTAAGCGATAATCTGGTACAGCCACAGTTAGGTTAAGCGATAATCTGGTACAGCCACAGTTAGGTTAAGCGATAAACTGGTACAGCCACAGTTAGGTTAAGCGATAAACTGGTACAGCCACAGTTAGGTTAAGCGATAAACTGGTACAGCCACAGTTAGGTTAAGCGATAAACTGGTACAGCCACAGTTAGGTTAAGCGATAAACTGGTACAGCCACAGTTAGGTTAAGCGATAAACTGGTACAGCCACAGTTAGGTTAAGCGATAAACTGGTACAGCCACAGTTAGGTTAAGCGATAAACTGGTACAGCCACAGTTAGGTTAAGCGATAAACTGGTACAGCCACAGTTAGGTTAAGCGATAAACTGGTACAGCCACAGTTAGGTTAAGCGATAAACTGGTACAGCCACAGTTAGGTTAAGCGATAAACTGGTACAGCCACAGTTAGGTTAAGCGATAAACTGGTACAGCCACAGTTAGGTTAAGCGATAAACTGGTACAGCCACAGTTAGGTTAAGCGATAAACTGGTACAGCCACAGTTAGGTTAAGCGATAAACTGGTACAGCCACAGTTAGGTTAAGCGATAAACTGGTACAGCCACAGTTAGGTTAAGCGATAAACTGGTACAGCCACAGTTAGGTTAAGCGATAAACTGGTACAGCCACAGTTAGGTTAAGCGATAAACTGGTACAGCCACAGTTAGGTTAAGCGATAAAGTTGGTTAAATTTGGTATTGTGTGGGAAGGGGGCAGAGAGAGAGGGGGGGGGGGTGGATAGTGGTGGCAGTACACGGATGCCTGAGTCACCGTTCAGATACGTCACGTCGGTTCGATGCTTGTAGCAAGAGGCTGGCGGATGTGGTCTCTCACTTCTGCAATTTTTCATGTGGTATAACACGAGGGCGGGGGATGATATTTGGTGCCCCTCTGTGTAGGATGTGTGTTGGTGGTGTTGATTTATCTGAGCAATGGTAGTTGTCGGAGGAGTGGGGTATTGTGCTTTTATAGGTGGACCTACTGCTCTGGTTATCATAGTGTCGACGGTGCAATGTGGCAGAGAGGATGCACTCGACATTGTCGCATTCAGATGTTTACGTATTGTGTGTCTCCGTTGCAGGCCGAGAGTGGTGCATGTTCGAGTGTCTGGCTGACGTGCGATTCACGTTGTGTGCCCAGTCTTACAGCACGTATAGGGACATTCGCATAAATCATCTATATTTGGCCTTGCATCATTTACTAAGCAGTGCCGTGAGACGACCGAACTATTAGGAAAGTACTGATGTACCGCATAATGTTTACCTTCCACCACACGGCGAGTATCGACTGTGCCCAGCGTTGCCACCGCAGCAGCGGTCACCGTCACCATTGTGCGGCGGAACGGAACATCTATATCCTCAGAGGAGCACTCTTTGCCGCGGCGTCACGTCTCGCGGCCTGCCGGCCAGCGCCCACGACGAACTTACTGCATGTATAGGGACAGCGGGAATTTGGCATACTTGATATTAACTCTTCATGAGGCGCAAGATATAGGGGTGGATTGCAACTTACGACTGCGAGAAAAGTCCGCCGTTCATCCGCCGGAGTTGCGATTTCGGCGGGGCACGTACGGTCGCGGTGGAGCACTTGGTGCGGCGTACGACACCCGGGTTGCGGCTCCTGCGCTGGAGGGGGGTGCAGGTTTTGTGTGGGGTGGGGGGGGTCGTGGCTCCAAATGAGCACTGTGGGCCCCATACATGCTTAGTCCGCGTGGCCTCCCCCAGGTGGCTTGGTACCGTCGTTGCACCACGTCATGTCGCACGTACTGTCGGCATTGCACGTGCTTCCGTCCTATCATTCATAGATGGCGTTGCCGTGTTTTGCCACTCTTGCCTCGCGCAGTTCACGCACATTCCCATAGGTGGCCGTACCCTCACCCTCCACCTAACGACTATCACCACCCACACTAACCGCCCCGGGGACTTGCCAACGGACACACCCTATCCCAAGTCTATTTTCTACGAAGCATCATGTGTTATTATATTTTATTTCACATCCATAGTGTGCGGGGTATTGTAGTTCACCGTACTGCGGTGGACGCTATGCTACCAGGGGGCGCGGGCCACGACGAAGGCGGACCACACTCCGGCCGACGGCCGACGCCGGCCGCAAAGTGATACGCTGTAGAGCGGCAGTAGACTGCGCGCCCGGCCGCCGCCGCGGCACCCATCGCAGCACCCACGGCGAGGGTGGGGCCCCCCGCAAAACCGATACGCCTC